>NW_022196904.1:27653568-27661026 GCF_008632895.1 Mastomys coucha
CTTCTTCTTCTTCTCAGATTTCCACTCAGATATTTTCTGGTTGCATGAGGTAGAACTCCAGCTTAAATCAGTGGGCGCAGGGAAAGGAGGCTATCAACTCAGTGTAACTGGAAAGTGTGTGTTTGTATGCATGTGTGTGTGCACGTGTGTGTGTGTGTGTGTGTGTGTGTGTGTGTGTGTGTGTAATCTTCAATGTTGCTTCTTTGTGTAAACAGCCCAAGTAATGAAGTGGCAATTACCTGAGTTTGATTTCCAAAACCTCCATGATTGAAGCAGAGAACTGACTCCTCAAAGTTGTCTATTGACTGCCACACGTGCACTCAGGTCATGTGTCCTTCAGTGCATACATGCCTTCCCCTCACAATAAGCAAATATGAAAATGGGAAGGCCCTTTTTAACTATGACTTTCTTCCAAAGTTCCCCAGGCTCTATTTCCTGTGGAGATGTCCTACTTGCTGTGTGCCATGACCTATAGATGGATAAGCAAGGATCAGCCCATTCATGATAGGTAGACATCAGTATGCAGTAAGGATCAGGACTAGACCCGTCTATCTCCATCCAGGCTTTTGCCTCTTGCATAAAGGCACAATTGCTTAGAAACTTAGACCAATCCCAGCCAAGACTATCAAATTATCTGATACTAATTTTTACACAAAAAAAATGAAAATTAAAATTAGGTACTGCACTTTAACGGAAAAATGAAGAGGGTCACAGTCTTGTACACCTGAGTGTGTAGCTCAGGATTCGTACTCTGCATGAGCCTTGCCATGTTCCCCATCCACAGGGATTTTCTGACTCTTGGGTGATTCAGAGAATGTGCTGAGATGGTTGTCTCTTCCTTAAATCATAGGTAGGGAGAATGAACTCCATGAGCAAGAACCCATCCATTCTTCCCACATCCATTCTTCCCACCCCTAAACCAGGCCCCAGGCTCTTTGACATTCCACGCACTTTGAGAGAGTAGGGAATGGGTTATGACGGCGTGGGCATATTCGATATAATTGTACCATTGGTTTCCTGAGTGTGACATATCTTGCCTGATTACACTACATGTTCAAGGTAGTAAGAGTTGGATGAGGAGACTCTTGTCTGGTGACCTTTATTTTGGCAGAAAGCTAATAGGCATTCCATTCTGCAGCAAGGAGGCTCTCCTGGGGAATCTGCACAGTGAGCCAGCCTTGGCCTCCATCATCATGTTTAATTGAAGGAAGAGCTGCATCAAATTTTTACCTAATGATTTGTACAACATTCTTACACAATGGAAGGAAAGTGATGAGGGTCAGTCTTCCGTGATCTGTTAATAAAGCCGCCTTCTTCTCTCCCTCCCTCCTAGCTCAGACTTTGTACTGTGAATATTTGCAAGGTTATAACAGAGTAGAAAGGGGACTGTGACAGTGGCTAGTGAAGGTGTATGGTTTCTGCTTAGTAGAGAGATGTAGAGTCACATCTCCAAACTCATCCTGAGCTGGCTGGTACTCTGTCCAACCACAGCCATGGGGATAGGGAAAGGAATTTGCTGCCAAGCATCTCCATTCCCTGCTACACCTATGCAATGTCTCTTTGGGCAGATAGAGTTAGATACAGGAGACCAGAGAGTAGGCAGATAGTTTCTCCCCTCAAAGACTAGGAGAGGTCGTCAAGACAATTACAGACTAGTACATATCCACCAAGCTCAAAACCATCCAGAGAGATGCACTTTCTGGATGGTACTATTTCATAATTGATTTTGTTGTTGTTGTTGTTGTTGTTGTTGTTGTTGAGACAGGGTCTCTCTGTGTAGCTCTGGCTGTCCTGGAACTCACTCTGTAGACCAGGCTGGCCTTAAACTCAGAAATCTGCCTGCCTCTGCCTCCCAAGTACTAGGATTCAAGGCATGTGCCACCACTGCCCGGCCCATAATTGAACTGTTAAAAACTTTGACTCACTATTCACCAAGTCCTTCTCAGACCCACACTTTTATTAAACCATCTTCATGTTGGCCTTGTGATCCCTTCACAGCAAATGAGACCTGGAAGGAAGCAAAGATTATGAAACAGTCTGAATGTTTGTTTTCACTCTCCATAAGGAAAAAAAAAGATTGAGATGAGAAATGTCTCTCTTGACTTAATAAAGCTGTGCTTAGCTGGAGACTCTCCACTCTTCCCCCTCTTCAAATTACATCACTGCAAGTTAATATTCCTGATCTTGTCTTCCCCAAACATACCCCACCTGTTCCCCTAATCACTCCAAGATTCTTCATCACTCAGAGGATAATAGATAGCTCTCTCCAGCTGCCATTCCAGACAAGACCCGTAACTCCTAGTTCCAGCTTGCTCTGCTAAGTTTCCTCTTCCGTTTGCAGCTTCTCGTCAAATCCCCTGGACTTTCTTTGTCTCATGGGAATTTAGAAAGCCCTCCACTGCTCCCTTCTCCACTTCTGAACTTGGGGAAGAAGGCCCATATCAGTGGATAAGATGCTTCCATGCTCCCAGCCTCCCCACAAGCATGGCAGAGAACATTCCTTCCTCTGAGACCCCAGGGCTATGATACATACACAAGACCCTCTTAACACAAGTGATCACTTCCAACCAGCTCACACTCCCTCTGCCATTGCAGCACCTCCAGATTTTACCAAGATCACCCTCCAAAGCTGGAAGAAGTCTCGGCCTCCAGTGCCAATTTGACACACTTGGCAAGCCATTATGATTCCTGTAGCCAGGTCACACATTAGAACCATCACAGGAGAATCCTTGCAGCTAGGACTCGGGTGTCAGAACTTTAAAAGCTCTCCCTGGTCCAAGCAGGGTTGAGAATTGTGGCTCCAAGCTCATTGTCCTCAGTCTGAGTGCAGCTTGAGAGATGGTGAAAACATGAATGCTCAGCTTCACTCTGAAGTGATGAGATTAGAGTCTCTGAGGATGGCCCTTGGGTATTGGGATTTTTTGAGCTGTTTCTTGAATGCATCTAACTGCTGACCTATAGCAACATCCAGGCAGTTCTGTCAAGTGGGAATCTAGAATGACTATAGACATCTTAGTAGAACTGGATGGAGTCTATTAGATGGTGTGTGGCCAACACAGTCCATAGTCCCATGAAATAGAAACCTAGTTCCTCATCCAGATGGACTCGGCTAACAATGCCACCGCTGTTGATCTATAAAGCAGCAGACAACCTATTGGTATGTGTCTTCAGTTGGCAGAGATGGAACTAAACCAATTGGTTGGCTGGCTGGGATGTGTTCTCTCTGCAGCTGGCGACAGAGGCTTCCCTGGGTTTCCCACAGCTTCTTTTGTGCTGTATCCACTTTCTCTGACCCTGTCAGAGCACTGTGTATGGAGTGCATGGAGGAAATCAGAGTCTGTTACAAATGCAACACAAGGGGTGGAGACTTCTTAGGTCACAGTTTAGAGAATCCCTTTGCTGGGGAGATGGTAGAGCAGTAGTTCTCAGCCTTCCTAAAGCTGTGACCCTTTAATACAGTTCCTCAAGTTGTGGTGACCTTTGACCTTAAATTATGTTCATTTTACTACTACTACAAATCACAATATAAATATAAATATCTGATATGTGATCCCTATTAAATGGTCATTTGACCCTGGAGTTGGGGGTCGTGACCCACAGGTTGTGAACCAGTTTGTGGAGCCCGCTATGGCTATGTCCATGGTGGTGGGAGCTTGAGTCCTGGTCCTTTTGATTCTGGTAGACCAGAAAGCATAGACTGGACATGAAACAAGGCTAGGCTACAATCCTCAAGGCCTTTCCCAGTTTAGTGCTTGTGCCAACTTGAAGTTCCACAGCATCCCAGAGGGATGTTTCTGGCTGGGTACCAAATGGTGAGACACATGACCGATGAGCCTACCGGCCAAGTAGAGATGTGAGTATTCCAGATTCAAACCATAGCTTCTTCCTCCTCCACTGGGACAGCATGGTAGTTTCCATAGTTACCCAGTTAATCTTTAACTGCGTGCTTTAACCACTTAGGCATCACACTCTCACAAGTGGGGTGCCCTGTAAACTGGGAGACTCACTGTCTTATAAAAGACATTCGGAGTTAATCATCAGCAAATATCATTCTAGGAGTAAGCTGCTATCATTTATCCTGCAGTTTCTCATTAAGCATTTTATAGTTCTCAAACTTTAATAACTTTAGTTATAGGTAAGATAAAAACAATTTCCCTGGTAATGAGCAGAGAATCTCCTTCTTGGCCATGATATTAGGCTTAGATTGTGTTTTCCAAAGCATGCACGATTTCTCCTCTCGTACAGTGACTGCCCCACCCTCTGCAGGATCCAAATGATGATATTTCCAGCCATGTAATGCAGTTACCCTAAAATTTAATAGATTTGCTTTTAAATGCCACTTAGATATTGTTTCTACCCTGCCTATAACACAAGTTATTAAAATTTAACACTAACAAAAAAGGCTTTATGGAGACCTGGATAATGGCTTAGCAAACAAGCAACTCAGTGCCATGCCAGACAGAAAAACCACCTATGTCACAAAGAGACTTCACAAGCCACTTCTGGGTGGCCCTGCCCCTGACAAGCATCCTCCCAGGGACTTGGACTCACCAAAGTTTTTAACTTCCATGAAAATGGCAGAAACTGGCAAACTACCCTCTCTGCATACAGTTACAAAGGGGAGCAATGACTTTCGTGGTGTGTAATTTCCTTTGCCTGGCATGGCCACCTGCCCGAGTGAACTGGTTAATGACTTGGATAGAGAACAACTACCCACCTGAGTTTCGGTCTTTGTTCTCAGAGAAGCCTGGGGACATAGATGCTTGGTCCAGATTCAACCTCCTACTTTTTTTCCGGTCTGTGAATGCTCTGGGGGGAGTGATAAGTATTCTAACCTGATCTAGCCTCGGATACCACTGTGTGTGTGTGTGTGTGTGTGTGTGTGTGTGTGTGTGTGTGTGTGTGAGTCCATGCTTACACATATGTATGCATATGTAACATATTATTCTGCTTATGGCTATTTTTGTGTGTTAATAGATTGATATGATTTTCCATTTCTCTGTATGTGAATACATCATCCGGTTATGATTATTTGTGTTACAGAGAATGTGTGTGTGGGTGTACTCAATAGTGCACATGTATTAGCAGTCAGGAGCAAGTCTCCAAAGTAAGATGAAGAAACCCACTAAATCTCAGACTGGAGGAACTCTACAAAAAGAGACTGATGAGGCTTCTTGAAGCTCAGCTGCATTCTATAGTTGGTGCCTATTTGTCCAGTGATTTGGAACAAAAGGGTTTGAGTTTGGGAGGTAGATCTCTGTGCCTTGAAGCAGCTTGGATATCAGGCTCAGTGGGGAAGGCAGGGAATGGAATTTGTCTTGGGAGGAGTCACCTTCTAACTACACTGGGAAGACACTGGAAGAGTCTGAGATAGGCAGTGGGTAGGTGAAAGGCACGTTTCCTCTTCTTCCTGTGGCCTCTGAGGAAACTCGGTGCTGTGTGATGATGGGTCAGGCAGGGCCCATCCAGCCCTGGAGGCTGTGATAGCTTGGATGCTGCACAGAGGGTCTGTGTATATAAAAGCAGCTTGAGGGCCAATTCACTACTGATGTTTAGAATGGGGTCTCTGGGCATTCGGAGAGCCCTGGGGCTGGTGAAACCACATGGAAACAGGCACTGACCATTGTCTCTGCTGCTGCCATTTACATTGTTCCAGAGACACAGGGAACACCTTAGGGAAGGAGTGAAAAGCAGAGTATCAAAGAGGACTGAGATGAGTGAGCTCTGGACTGAAGGGAAGGAGTAGAAAGCCAATGGTTCTAAGACGTTCAGACCCTCAGCATGAGGGGCGTGTCCCAGTGAGTCCAGGGATCCTGCCCTTGCCATTCAGAGGACCTGGAGGAAGCACAGGACCACAGTTGTCAGCCTGCTGATGGCTGCAAGTGTGGACAGCTGAGAGTACATGAAGAGGCATGAGGTACTAAGGACAAACCCACAGAGTCACGCCCCTGACTTTTCCCTTGTGTGAGCATTCAAGGTGGCTTTGTCTCCACTGTTGGGACAAATGACCTTCCAGTACTTCTCAAGGCACTGGGGTCGGGAGTGAGGTTTTTCAAATGTGTCCCCAGGGACTCCTGTTGACAAAGGGTTTCTCACACATTTAGCTTTGGGCATCTTGGCAATGGTGGCAGGACCCACAGTCACGTCCACCTGAAGATCCGCCATGCAGGGCAACAGTTAGGGCAGGAAGCTGTAGCATCACCCCGGATTGGGGTCCCTGGAAGGGGTGGGATATTTATGACTGTGGAGCAGAGAGGGCTCCAGAGCCAAATGTGACTTCATCTCTTTTAGCAGCCCAGCATCCTCCTCCACTGTTTCTAAGAAAGCCATCAATTATAAACTGTAAATCCGAAGCTGACGTGATTGACAGCTTAGAACAACATCCAGCGGAATGATGAACATAAAGTCTAGTGGCTTGCCTAGGTGTCCATCACCAGATGAATGACATAGAAAGTGTCGTGTCTTATGCATGGCAGAAGTTTACTGAGCCACAACGCACATAAGAATGATTCCATTTGTAGGGAAAGGCACAGCACTAAAGATCACCATGTCAAGTGAAATAAACCCGATACAGAAAAGCAAATATAACGCAAATTATCTCACAGGCAGAATCTAGAATGTAAAGAAAACTTGACCGGGGGTCACCAGGAAAGGGTTAGAGAACCGTATTGGAGGGGATCATCAGGAGAGGGCTAGGGAACTGAGAGAATGGTGGCAGTGGTATGATCATGACATGCATGCATGGAATGCAACAAAAAACCCCATAATTTTGCACCACAAATACATGCTTATAAGAGTGGCCAGTGGCTTAACAAGGCGAGAAACACATTTTATAAATCTCTACCTTCTGATAGGAGAGTAAAATCCATTCAGGAGTGACAGTATCCTGTACACAGTAAGCACATACTAAATGCTGGTGATTCTGATGCTCTGATATGGTTAGTACAGCTCTGCTCATTTGGCACAATCCTGGACCAGTATGTGCCCTCAGAGTGACCTGGGAGTGCAGAGTGCCTCAGCTTTAGCAAGCCTCCCAGGTGTCACCATGGCCCTGGGTAAGGATGACTTCTCCTCAGGCTGAGCCAGAGGTATCTCTATTAAGGCCAAGTTCACTGAGCGTCTGAGGCTCTAAAATGGCAAATCACCGGGGAACTGTGATCCTGGGGATGGCCTAGCTGAACTTGCTTGGCAGAGCTAAGCATGCTTCTGTTTAGAGATCTAAATGGCATGGCCAGGGCTCGTATCTTGCCGCATAATAAATTGTAGCCCTCGCATTAACCGGTCAGGCTTCACTGATAACTGAAATGCAGGCTGCTGCCTGATCAATACGATTTTCTATTTATAGGATTGGTACAAATGGAAGTTTTATTTAAATGAGACAAAGCCGAGGACTACACAGGCAATCGATCTGATAAGATACAGTAAAAGAGTTTAATTTTCGGGGTGATATTCAGTACA
>NW_022196904.1:27661087-27700845 GCF_008632895.1 Mastomys coucha
GGGGGTTGCTCCTGGCCTTCCCCTGAGGTCTGGAGATGCTTCAGGCATAGCAATGTCCTGCAAACACTGTTTTAAAAACCAGGCTGTGACAATGTGCAGTTAAGTAAAAATCAGACAGCAGGTAGAAGAAACAAGCAAGTTCATTAGACACAGTAGAAACGTGGTCTTTTCTTTAACCACCTTTTAAGGTGATCTTGGACTTTAGTTCCCCTGCTGCTATTGTTTAGCTATGCAATGCTGGAGAGGGTGCTGTCTGGCCTGTCATTCTCTTTTCCCTTCTAGAAATGAGCCTGCCTAACTCTGAGCCTCCATAGTTCTTCAGGGAGATGCCTCCATCAGGGAAAAGGCACAGAGAGAGGGATAAACTTTGTATATCCTAACAGCATCCTGGTACCCAAACAGCCACCGAGTCGAGTCCAGGTTTAATTATTAAACCCTTACAGCCATACAACCTCAAGCAAGAGAATAGGAGCTCTTAATGATAATTACTGTGTGTTCCCCAACAGTGAGCAGATTTGAACACTTGGTCCCCAACTGTCCTGGGAGATTATGGAACCTTAGGAGTAGGACCTATCTGGAAGAAGCAGAACACCAGGGACAAACTTTGAAGGCTGTCTCCGGTTCTGCATCCGGTCTGAATTTCTGCTTCCCTATTTCTTAAGATGTTAAGGAAGCAGCATCCCCCTGACAGCATGAATTGAATTGCTCCAAGTTCTGTGCCTTTCCTGCCATGATGAAATGTACCCACTGAACTGTGAGCCGAAGCAAGTTTCTGATTCTTGAATTTGTCATATCAAAAGGGTGTGTGACTAACACACCAGGGCATGGCTCCTTTGAGCCTACAGAGAGGTGGGCTCATGCACTTCCCCATTGACCTCGCTTTTTCCTCCAAAGATGGGACCAGCAATTCCTCCATATGCAGAGTAGTCATAGATATACTAAGAAACCACACTTGGGGAGTGCTTGGTCATAGCTTGGCAAAAGAGATGTGCTCTCGGCCCTGGGGATTTGGCTGTGCTCCACCAAATTGGGTAACTAGGGGTTCCTGAGCCAAGAATATGGGTGAAGTTGTTAAGCTGCCAGCGTTGTCTCAGACAGCACCAGTATTAGCTTGGCATTAGCTTCCACTCCCATATCAGCAGGAAAAATGGCACTAACCAGGCATGGAGAAAGACTAACCCCATGTTCCCACGTTCATGTGTCACCTGGATGGAAGGAAAGATGCTGCCAGTGGCCTACTGCTACATCCTCCACAACATTCTCCAGAGTCCTCTGCTGTGGTTGAAGTGGATGTTGACTCCACAGCCCCCCGGGATCTTATCACTTATAACTTATCACTTCCATCTCAGCACATCCATTTCATGCCTTCGTCTTTCTTCCACTGTGTTTTATGATAATGTGCAGTGGTTCCCAACCCTTTAATATTTATATTTTGTGTTGCATTCATATGTACAGTGGCACATGTGCATGTGTGGGTGTGCTATATTCATATATGTCCAATGGTACATGTGCATGTGGGGGTATATACACATTCATTTATGTGTAGTGGTCCACATGTGCGTGTATGGATCGTGTACCTGTGTAAAGGCCACAAGACAACCTCGTGTATCACTCCTCAAGCACCGTCCAATTTGTGTTTTGAGACAGGGTCTTTCGCTGTTCTTGAGACCATCGATTAGGGTAGGCTAGCTGGTCATGAAGACCAAGGAGCCATCTGTCTCCACCTTCCCAGCTTCAGGATTAAAAACCTGTGCCACAATGCTCACTTTTTTTTTATTTTTATTTATGTGGATTCTGGGGATTCAACTAGGGATCCTCATGGTCTCCTGGCAAGTACCTAAACAGCTACATTCTCTCTCCAGGTCTTCGTGTTTGTTGATTTGTTTACTTGCTTTATTTCTTTTTTTGAGACAGTAGCTCCCTGTCACCCTGGCTAGTCTTGAACTCACAACTCTCCTTGCCATAGGCTTTTGAGAGCTGAGATTGTGGGTTTGTGCCACCATGTCCAGCTGGAAGGACAGGATACCTGTTTTCCTCTTCAGGATGAATCCGTCTGCTACAATCTAGGGAAATGAAGTTTATCTGTTTAACAGCATTGAGAGACTTCGTCTTGCATATTAGAAGTTCACCAGGTATTAGGTAATTTAGATCGTAAATTCTCTTCAAAGTGACCATTCATCGTCTCTATATTTATTTTTTTTCCTCTGAGAAGATGGGAGGCATAAAAGCAGGCTTTGTAGTTTTATATCTGTCAGCTTGTCACATAAATATCTCAGTAACTACTGATCTTATCATCATAAAACTTCCATTTATATTGTTAGATATGTCACCTTAGCCCACTGCACAGAAAGTCAACTGCACGGAAGGTGCAACATCATTTAGGGTACAGGCTATTGACTCTCACCTCGATGTCTTTCTGTCCAGAGGTCTGGAATGGGCTAGAGGTAAAATGAGACCCATCACAGAGTAGACTCCCAACAAAGCCATGCAGCTTCCCAGGAGCTTTGTTCCCTACAGCCAAGGGTACCTCTACCATGTGGACACAACCACATCCTCTAGAGTGGTGGATGCTACCGATCTTTCCATTAGGAAGGGCGCCAGCACAAAATAGCCTGCCATACATAATCAGGTCCCTCACGAGTACAGTGGCTGATCAGGGTAAAAACCTACTTGCATGTTTACTCTGCTTTGGAAGGGAGATGTGGAGAATAAGACTGATCTAGATGCATATATTCATTAAGAACTTACAGTGTTCATTGAGGACTTGTAGTATGTTAGTACAGCAGGGGTTCAGGGAACACAAAGACAAACCCTCTTTCCCAGCCAGCCTTGGCTATGATGTGTGGACAACTGAAGTTCCTCGTGAGGAATGACAACAGATATATATGTACAGGAACACAGCTGCAGAAGGGTGGTAGGGTTTAGCTTGGCAGGGAACTGCTGGCTACTAGGAGTAAGGGGTCGTAATGTCCTGGGTTATGAAAGAAATACTTCGTTTGGGTTTTCAAGACAGGACTGGGTATGCATACTATTAGATGTGATTCCTATCATTATTTACTGGGTTTTGCTTTTAATTAGTTGCTACTTATTTATTTATTTATTTATTTATTTATTTATTTAGTTGGTTAGTTAGTTATTTTGAGGCAATGCTTCACTATATAGCTCTGGTTGGCCTTGAACATGGTATCGTCTGCCCTCAACCCCCACAAGTGCTTAGATTGGACATATGCACTATCACACCTGTCCTTCAGTTATTATTTAGTGGGCACGAACCATGTACACCAAAATGCAATAAGATCTGAAGGACACACAACTCAGAGCTTATGGTACAATGAGATGGGGTCTGACAAAGCAAATAATTGTACAAATAACCTGAGACTATCCTGGAAGGGACTAGTGAAGGCTTGGCGTGATGATGTACATGGAAGTTTTTAGCCATCACTGATGCCCTAGGACTCCCTATAGTGTCACTAGATAAGTCTTTTCCCTCATCTGACGTAGAGGTGTGTGTGCTAATGCCAGCCCACCACACCCCTGAGGCATGGAAGCACACAGAACATGGAGGTAAGGAAGAATCCTGGGACTGAGTGAGAATTCCACAGGGTAGGGAAAACACCACTCCTCCTTCACTCCCCAAACATTGCCATGTTTGCACTTGGGACAGCAATCGTAGGTCAGTTGTGATGCATTAAGGGTACACATCTCGCTTTGGCTACTAGGAGCTCTGAGGATGGCACTGAACCCTAAGAAATGAAAAGATCAGGGCCAGTGAACAGGGGTCAGAATAAGCTATTAGCTGAGAGCCATGTCCTGCTGGGGGCAGATATTGGCTGTGAAGAAGTAAGTGGGAGCTTAAATGGCCAACTTACATTATCCTATGAGGTTTGTTTCTTACACTTTAAAACTTTTCTTTTTGCCGGAGATGGAAACTAAGATGGAGAGAAGATCCTAGTCAGCTTTCACCTGTCAAAATGATGCATCCTCAGAGTCATCTGAAGGAGTCTCAACTGGGGAATTGCCAAAATAAGATTGGAATGTGGGCATGACTGTGTAAAATTATCTCGTTTCTTGATTGATGTTGAAGGACTTAGTCCACTGTGGGCAGCACCAGCCCTATGCATGCATTCCTTGTCTATATAAGAAAGCTAGCTTGGCAGTGGTGGCATATGCCTTTAATCCCAGCACTTGGGAGGCAGAGGCAGGCAGATTTCTGAGTTCAAGGACAGCCTGGTCTACAGAGTGAGTTCTAGGACAGCCAGGACTACACAGAGAAACCCTGTCTCAAAAAAAAAAAAAAAAGCTAATTGAGCAATAGCCACTTGGCATGAGTCACAGAGTGAGCCAGTAAGTAGCTGTCCTCTGTGGTTTCCGCTTCAATCTTTGTCTTGAGTCTCCCTGTGACTTCCCTCAGTAATAGACTGCCAGGCTAGTGTGAACTGGAATAAACCTTTTCCTTCCCCAGTTGCATTGAGTCAGAGGGTTTCATCACAGCAATGGAAAGCAAACTAACTCAGAGAACAATAGATAACAACACTGGAAGTCAGCCTCTGGCTTCTAGACACACCTGCACAGGTAAGCATATGCACTTAAGCACACACAAAACTCAAAATGAGTTCTAAAATGTTGACTTCTGTGACTCTTTAATTAACAAAAATGCCCCTTTCTTTTCATCCTAACCTAGAAAACTAGCGATAGCTGCCACTGGATAATTTTGTTATTTGTTTATTTTGGTGCTCAGGAGCAAACCCAGGACCTTGAGCATACTATGCAAGTACTCTACCATTGAGCATCCTAACTTAACAAATACAATAGGCCAAGCCTTTGCAACCTGTCAAGCTGGGTGCACTGTGTCTCGCCACCCTTTAGAACTTCTCTGCGGCTGGACACATACTACTTACAGACAAGGCACAAAGTTAGTTCTTGGACTCTAACCTGCACCTCTGGATACATCTCTGTGTAGAGGACCTTTTCATCTATAACATTTGAATTCTTGTTTTTATTGTCTCTGGCTACAGTCCAGTTAGTATTCCTTTGTTTGTTGAGCCCAGAACACATCCTTTTTCTGGTCACCAATTGTCTTTTCCACAAAGAGGCAGCCATCGTTTCCCAGGGCATGCCTCGGATGGCCCAACATCTATGTCACTTTCTTCCCTTGCTCCAACACGGTATCTCCCCTGCATGCTGTATGATCATTACTGTTCAGATCCCTGGATTGCCCAAGGGTTGGCTTGTCTGTACTTTAGCAGACTTTGAACATGACCTAGGCTGTCCCAGGTGAATTGAGGAACAATGAACAAAACGTGTTCATAGGATGGGTTTGGGAAAATCAGAATTTCAAAGCAAGAACAGAATCAAGTTTGAACATTTTGGGCCACAGGCAATGCAGACAGCCACGATTCACCAGAGACCCCCAAGGGCCAATCAACTACAGTGCAGTAGCATAAGCTCACTGTAAGCCATATCTCTTAAACATCCACTTGCTGCACACAAAGAAAGAGAAACAGGAAAGCAAAATCAAAAGGAAAGAGTAGAATCCAGAACTAGAAGTGTAGACCTGCCTTTGGTAAGGCTGATGAGATAGAAAGGTCACAAGGTCAAGTCCTTTGTGGGCTACAGAGTAAGTTCAAGGGCAGGCTGGACAACTCAGTAAGACCCTGTACTATAAGGAGAAGTAAAACAAGGCTGGAAATTCATATTAGAAGTTGAGTCCTTGCCTAGACTCCCTCAATGAGAGACTGGGGGCATGGCTCAATGGTAGAACTCCTGCCTAGAATTCCCCCAGTCTAGAGGTGTGGTTCAGTGGTAAAGCCCTGCCTAGAATTCCCCAGCAAGCAGCTGGGGGTGTGGCTCAGTGGGGAGCACTTGCCTAGTGAAGGGTTGGGGGCATGGCTCAGCAGTAGAGAGATCTTGTGTAGCATGTATGAGGCCTTGGGTTACATCTCCAGCCCTAAAAAAGAAACCAAGTAAATGAGAAACTAGGCCCACAGACTGCCTTCTAGCAGGGCCACTCTCACTTGATTTAGTTCCTTATTTACATGAGGATCTTAAGCATTCGTAATCTTAGACAGAAGGTCAGTAGTAGCTGTCCACTGTCTGGAGGAGCCTGTGCTTTGCCCCTGGACTACGCTGTTCTCAGAACAGTTGTAGACTTCTCAAGCTGAGCCTATTTAATGACCAAGAGATTTAAGTCTCTTCATTAAATGAAGGTGTACAAAATAAATAAATAAAACTAATAAAATAAATAAAATAAATACAATAGGTCAACGGTCCTTCCTGAAAGGTGGTCCCAGTGGACGTGGCAGGTTTCCCAGGGTGAAGAGGATGGAGACCACATTGAGAATGGAGATGGCAGAAAGAGAAAACTGTGTCCTCTTCCACTGACCCAATTGGAGAAGTAAAAACTGATGGGCAGACCAGCTGGGCATGCAGACGCAGACCGCAGCATTTGCATGTGCTGCTAAGAGTGTTATTCACAGCTTCCAGCAGAAGAGCCAGGCATGTCTCTGCATCCAAAGTGGCCGTAATTGCCATGGAGAGACTGTTACCTTCACTACCTCTGTGTGAGGCCAGAGCGACACTAGACACTGGCCCTGGGCCACAGCCCTGTGGAAAGAAAAGGCGAAAGGCTACAGGGGAAGCTTCTGGCATCTGTCAGCTCAATTGCCCTGGGGGACTGTGCAGGGACACTAGAACAGGGTTTCCAGAGCCCCTTGACTGTGTATGTATTTCTGGGATTCTTCTACTTACCAGTGGGCAAGAAAAAGAAAATGTAAATTAGTAAGGTTTTTATTTTTTTAAATGTTAGTCACAATTTACATGTTATTAATAGGCTCCTAAGGATAGGGTTTGATGAATGTAGACGCATGTGCGCGCGCGCGCGCGCGCGCACACACACACACACACACACACACACACACACACACACACACACACCTTCATGGAAGAACCATCCCAAGCACAGGGCGTGCCCTTGTCCCCAAGAACTCCAACATGTTTCTTTCCTGAAAATGTTTTCCAATGACCACGGCAACCCGCCACTGTAGCTTCTGCTCAACCCAGAGCTGGAGCTCTGCATTCAAGCAGGCATGCTGCATGCAGCATGTGTCTTTAGCAGCCCGATCCATTGTTTTCATTTGTATCTGAGTGCATTCGCAGTTTATTTATTTTTATTTATTGTTAGTGCTGAGTAGCAGACCACCACATAGTTCAACACACTTGTTTGTCTACTCATGGTTTGATGGCCAGGAGCGTTGACAAGAAGGAAGGAAAACACCGTTCCTGTCAGAATGAAACAATTCATTCTATGGATACTCTTGAATGCCAGGCATGGTCCTGGGAATGGAGAAGACAGCTGTGAGGGAAACCATAGGGGGCCTGACCTGTAGGCCCTAGAGTTAGTGGGAAGTGTAGGTTACAGACACCAGCTGAGGCCATGTTAGACTGTGGTTAAGTTCACAAAGGCAATGCTCTCAAGAAAGCAAGCCAAACATTATGTCGTCAGGACAGAACATTTGGTCTGCCTTCTTTGCCTTTTTATTTGGTGTAATTATTTGATTTTAGAGACAGTCTTAGTATGTAGCCCAGGCTAGCCACAAACTCAGCAATCCTCCTGTCCCTGTCTCCTGTGTGTCAAGACTGTGTAACTGTGTGCCAGGCTATAGTCTGTTTATATAATGTTTGCTAAAATTCATATAAATACCACGAATCTGAAAAAAAGAATGACCATTTCATCTGTTTGTGATATTATTTCTTAAAAAAGAATATTCACTAGCTTCTGATTTTTGGGTGAGATGTGCATATCATCTCTTGGTTTTACAGACATATTTGTGGCCAATTTATAGGGATTTTTTTTTTTTTTTTTGGCAAATACAAATAGAACCAAGGAACAACTGTGCTGTGAGATTTGAATTATTTTCTTCTAAAACTGCCATCAACTTCTCTGTATTCTAGTCTCTGTATTCAGGATTGTCCATACAAATATTTTTAAAGAAAGAACCTTCCCCCACCTTTAAACACAGGCATTCTTTCTTGAGTCCCTTCTTCTGCACCGTTGAGGAAGGAGACGTGGGGAGGTGCTTTAGCATTCTGTAATAAAGTAGTTCACGACACAATTAAAATGATGTAGCGGAAGGGTGGCGTGATAGGCTGAATTTAAATAACTAAAGCTGATTCAGGAGGCCATCAGAATTAAATGCTTGACGGAATGGACATAACAAATCCAAGATGGCTCCTCTGCATTTCAGCCGTGAGACGGAGTCGACCATTGATATTTTCCTGGCAAATTTGTTGATAGATAAAACATTTTTATAGACTTTCCATTATTCCTTGTAGCCATCAGCTTTTAATTTTCTCTTTCTAGTTAATATACTTGTGTATAATTTAAGCAGAAAACTGCTCTGTTTCATCATAAAAGATTTGCCTGTTACTGGGGCTGTGTAAATCGAGCGGACAGCACGACATCCTTGAACCTTGTTTTTTGAGGCATTTGTTGACAACAACAGAGAGAAGATCACAGACGCCGCCAATAAGCGTGGACATCAATTATTTTTTAATTGTATAGGAGTACAGTACACTAATTAAAACTAGTATATCTTGCAATGCCAAAGGCAAAATTAATTATTAATTTTTATTAATATTCAGAAGTAGCACAAGGAATGCATTAATAAAGATTTGCTGGTTGTGACTGAGATCTTGTTTAGCTTTATATTTTAGGAAGAAAGAAGATGGGCGGTTTTCTGGCTTGATGTGCATAGCAGAGCTGCATGGAAGGGATGATCTTTATTGAAATGTACTTTTCAGAACAGGCGCTGAGTGATGGAGGTGAGATTCGGTGTCATGGGGATGTTCCATATAGCCCCCCAAAGCTTGCCTGTAACGTTTTGCCTTGACAACTCTACATTCACCTGTAAAATTGTTACTGTTCCCTTATATGCATTTGGATTATGGAATTGGATATTTTAGTTAAGCCATCTTGAGTTGACAGTTAATAATTCATTTAGGAGATATGCATATCATATTATCCAAATCCAAGATGAATGCAATTAGTTTTGTGCACTGAAAAGATTTTGATAAGGCTACCCCTCCTTTTCCCACTAATTCTTCCTTCTTCTTCTTTTCCTCTGTCCTTCTCTCTATCTCTCCCAGCTATCTTTCTGTCTCCTAGCTCCTCTCCCCCTCTCACAATCTAAAGAAAGTCTCTAGGTGTCTCTTGTCCTTGCTGACAAAGATAGGCACACTTTTGTGGCTTTTCGGCTGAGTTCCTTAAGCTCAGCTGAGCCAAGTCTTCCCATCATGGTATGTACAGATGGAACATAAATTCTGCATTTCTTCTGTGCACTTGGTGGTGTCTAGTGTGTGTGGCCACTGATTTGGACAATACTGTTCGCATCAACTTGCTTCAAAAGGACATTTGCCTTTGGAAAGTCTATTGGTCTCAATATAAATTTTCCATGAATGCCAAATTCTGGTTATAGCCTTTATGGAAAGGCAAACTGTGTGTGCAGAAGGGCTGCCTATTCAACCTCAAACACCGATGTCCCCAGACCCATGACTATCCAACCCAGTGGATTAAACCATCAGATCCACATGCTTCTTTGTCTACCAAGTGGGGAACACTGCATCACACAGCTAGATCCTGTATGTTCTCAAATCATCAAGGGTGAAGGGGAGAGGGGCAGAGTGTTCACAGCTCCAATAAAGCTGCATGCGTTTGTAGGCAAAACTGTATGGTATGGCATATGCACAGCTCAGCCTTCCCTTCACACCTCGGATTACAACAGGACTCCCCGTCAGGCACAAGCTGTCACTGCTCCCTGGGGAAATCAGCTCTCTGAAGAATATGCCTTCCACCTGATGCTCTACCTTCCGGGGCATTGCTGGAGAGAGACAGTGTCGAGCCATTCTGTGATGGCTTGTGTTCCCTCGGCTGTGTCTCTGACAGGACCAGTCTTCTAAAACATAGTCTTTTGAAAAACTGGAGAAAAGTGTGGGTGTGCCTTGCTGCTGGCAACCTCTGGCTGGCCTTTGAGGTCTCAGGGTAAAGAAGTTCATATATTAAGAGTCAGCCTAGAATTCAAGTAAATGTCTGGCCTATCCGTTCATCCCATTCAGTCAGAGGCCCAAGAGAGGTGAAAGAAGTTGGCTGCCTTTGGGTGATGTCCCAGCTTGCCAAGTGACCCCAGACCCTGATTCCTAGGCCATTAAGTACATAAAGGACCACATCATGAGACATTATTATCTTCCTTTCTTATTTTTTATACCTAAGAAAAATCACATGGGTGGATATTGCATTATCTGCCCACTGAAATGGAAACAGCAGCCAAAAGCAAAGGCTATTTCACCCATTCATTCAAACCACAAATACCTATGGAACATCTCCTCTAACTGGGTCTCAAAGATTCAAACTTGACCAAGAAATTGCATGTATGAATTACTTATTGCAGCATAACAAACATTTCCAAAGCTTGAGGATTTAAACTGCAATTTCTACAGTATTACCAATGCGTCTACAAGCTGGGTAAGATTGAGGTGGTCTAAGACAGGCCTGGTTGGGCAGCTCTGCTCCAAGCTGGGATTGCTAACATGGCTTTCCTCTCTCCTCACATAAGACTCTCATCTCTTTTGCTATTAGAGGGCTACCTGGAGCATGTTTGCCGTGTGGTGAGATCAGAAGCGAATACCCCTCCACACTGGCACACTGGCACATCCATTGACAGGCTTCTAACTTAACCCAAACAATGGAGACAGTTTCTGAATCAAGAGTCATGCGACTAAATGCTATCCACAAGGAGAGCACAGGAAGTATGGATGATGGAAGGTTTGAGTAGACTGGCAGACAAATCAACTGTGGGAAAATACCTTCTGACATTGATGGATGAAGAAAGGTGGTTTAGTCCATTGGGATCTCTGTGACAAAAATTACTATAATCTGGATATCTTATGGACAAAATCGGTTCCTTGAAGATCTGCAGGCTGGAGGGGTCCAAGTTCAAAACCATGGTTGGAGTAGAGTAGAATTTGGTGAGTCCTGCTTTCTGGTCCACAGAATGTGATATCTTATTATGTCCTTGCCTGATGGAATAATAAGTGGTCTCCATAGGGCCTCTTTTAATAAGGTCATGCATCCCACTCATGAAGGCTGTGCCAGTGTGTATTAACTCCCCCTGATGTCTCGGGAATTATGATTTTAACATAAGTCTTGAATTAGTACAAACATTGAGACCCTAGCTAATGGTGAATTTGCCTTAAAAGCAAATTTGTGCTTTTAAGAATCATGCCACCTGCCGGGCAGTGGTGATGCATGCCTTTAATCCCAGCACTTGGGAGGCAGAGGCAGGTGGATTTCTGAGTTCGAGGCCAGGCTGGTCTACAGAGTGAGTTCCAGGACAGCCACGGCTACACAGAGAAACCCTGTCACAAACAAACGAACGAACAAACAAACAGACAACAACAACAAAAAGAATCATGCTACCCAATCCTTTCCTCCATTTCCTCTCTGCTTAAGAGATTTCCGGATGAGAACAGCCTGAGACCCATGGGTGGCTCAAGCAAGAACAGCGTGCCATCTCCTTAGCTTTCACTAAGCTGATCACTGGGCAAGGAAGCTCCTTGTTCTAGCCTCCATGTGGTAGAAATATCTCCCAGCACATCAAGGGCCTGTGCCTTCAGGCACTATATGGGGAATCCAAGGGAGCCTGTGTGGGTACCCCACAGGTAATCTTGAAGCTGGCATTTTAGTCCCTTGGGTATACCTCTTATTTGACGACTCAGATACCTCTTATTTGAGACTGAGCAAGAAGCTCAGAATCTCACCCAGTGGCACACACATTGTGCCTTTGAAAGCTTCCTGAGTAGAGGGCGGTGTCTAGGACCAAGGCTTGACAGCCATAGGCACAGAGCATCCTCCTCTGCTGGGGTCACTGGGAAGCTCTGCCTTCCTTCTCTCCCTACACTATTTCCTATTGATTTAGTACAGTAAATTATAGGTTCCATCTCTCCATGTGATAAAACAGTGGTCTCTGCCAGGCAATTACTCCAGTGCATACAAGAGGCCAGGCTTGGTTGTTGTGATTTTAAAATCTTCACCACTTGCTGGGCAGTGGTGGCTCACACCTTTAATCCCAGCACTTGGGAGGCAAAGCCAGGCGGATTTCTGAGTTCGAGGCCACGCCTGGTCTACAGACAGGACAGCCAGGGCTGTACAGAGAAACCCTGTCTCAAAAAACAAAACAAAAAAAAACAAACAAACAAACAAAAAACTTCACCCCTGACTGGAGTCACTGGCAAGAAGGAGTCTCAATTGAGAAAAGACTACCACCAGACTGATTTAGAGTCAAGCCTGAGGGGGCATTTTCTTGATTGGTGATTGATGATTGATATGGGAAGTCCAAGCTCACTGTGGGTGGTGCCACCCTGGGCTAGTGGTCCTAGTGCTATTAGAAAGCAGGCTGAGCAAGCCATAAGGAGCAAGCCAGTGAGCCATGTTCCCCCAAGGCCTCCTTCTGCTTCCAGGCTCCTACCTAGATGGTAGACTACAGGCTCTAAGACAAAATAAACACTTTCTTCATCAAGTTGGTTTTGTCCATGGTGTTTTAGCACAGCAATGGAAACCCTAAGGCACCATGGATAATTTATTTCCCCTTTCTAAGCTTCAATGTCTTCATCTGTAACATTTGAAAACAAGACATGGCCCTTCAAATGGCTGGAGAGTCCAGTGGATGGAAGGCACCTAACACCGTGCCTGGCTCTCAGGAAGAGTTGGTCATCCTTTTACTCCCTGTCAAGTGTCCCCGGCTTCTGAGGCAGACTCTGACAGACACTCAAGCATGGCCTCCCTTTAACAGATGTGCATCCTGCTTATCACGGCCTTTCATCTTTGCTTACAGCTATGTGGTAGTGATTCTCTAAGCAGATTTCAGAGAAGGTTTGTTTTCATAAATCATGTTTATATGTTACTGAGGCCTTGTTTACTGGATTGGGACAAGTTAAGAACATCAGGATCCACGTCTGTAGGGAAGGGAGGAAGAGGGAGATGTTCCGGGGAGCTGTTTGCTGTACACAAAGGTGGGAACGGGGCCAAGAGCCTGGCTTTAAAGTCAGAAGCAGGGGCATTTCACCATGTGACAGACATCCCCCAAGCAGAACTCAGTATGGCCTTTTCTCCCACATCCTAAAGCTATCCAAGTCCCCAGAACCCTTGGTTTGATTCTGTCAAGAGCGTCTGTCAAGAGTTAACTCCAGTTCCTAACCCCGAGCCTGTAGGATGTCATATTGGCATTGGCTGGACAGAGAGAGAAAAATGAAATAAATTAGACATCTGTTAGAAGTCATATGCTGTCGACAGGGCATTCTCACGCTCAGCAGGAGCCAGACAAGCTCCTTCACAATGGAGATATGGTGTCTTACTTTGGGGGGGCTTCATGTGAGCCAGATAGACCTTGGAGTTCTGTGCCTACTGCGCACTCTTGAGTAGGCACCACCAGGCATGGTGTGTGGATCTCTTCAGCCACCAGAAGGTTACCAGAGCAGGCTGTGGAACAAAGATGTTTATCTGTAATACACAACTGTTGCTTTTTGCTTTTAACTGTCAAATCGTTCCACTTTGGATATATATACATACAGATATATGTATGTATATATACATATACAAATATATGGATATTTATATATCCAAATATATATATATATATACATCCAAATATATATATCCAAATATATGGATATACATATATATACATATCCAAATATATGTAATATTGATTTATTTAATTGAGATGGACTCTCCCTTTGAGGCCCAAGTTGACTTTTAATTTGTGATTCCCAGCCTCGGTCTCTTTAGTGATGGGATTACAAGCGTGTCTTATCCTGTGTGACCTTTGGTTGATTGGCTCGTTTGCAGTGATGGAATTTGAACCTAGGACCTTGTACATGTTAGACTACTACACTACTACTGAGCTACATCCCTACCTCATTCTTTCCTTTAGTTTGAGACATACTCTCCTTAATTTGCTCAGGCAGGTCTTCAACTAATTCTGTTTCCCAAGCTGGCCTTCAATTTATGATTCTACTGCCTTGGCCTCCCAAGTAGCTGAGACAATAGGCGGGCACTACCATGTCCAGTTCTAGTGTATTTTATTAAAAGACTTTTACCTTCTTTGTAAATATTCTCTGAAGATTCCAGAACAGTTTACTTCCATGGTCTCTGTACAGCGCTCAGGCATCATCCAATCTTGTTGCTGCTGATCAAGTCAGTTTTTCACTAGTGGCCCTGAACCTGGGACAGATGCACATCTGTCCTGGTGATTAACAGGCTTGGCAGGGGTTCCTGAAAGCTGTGGGGTTGAGTTAATGCACCTCACTCTGCTCAGTGAATTATGGGAGCAGCCACTGATCACACTGACCACTGAGTCTGTTAACCACTTGGATGGAGAGAATGTGTTGACCAGGGGGACTCTTTTATTCAGTTGTGTGTATACTCAGACTAAGGGAAGAGGAGTGCATCTGCTCTTTAAAGACACATTGCAAGATTCTCATCCATTCAACCAATAAATATTTGTTTAGCATCTCCATATGCAAAGCTCTGCAGCTGACACCAGTGCTGAGCTTCTGGCATTAGTATTTCTAGGTATTCGTATATAGACAGGCCAGTGAACAAAAAGAAAATATCGCAGACCATAAGTTCTAACAAAAGTGAAACTGCCAGTCAGGTCATAATATGAAAATATTGGGTTGGAGAGGAAGCTACATGGCAGAACCCTGCAATGTCAAATGCAGTTAAAGGGTCCTATGCTAACTGTGACATTTAGGAAAAAGGCATTAAAAGGGAACCAACTGGACAGGTAACTGGAAAAGAACATTTGAAGCAGAAGCAGCGGTACATGTAAAGTCTCCAAGAACTACTCAAGACAGTTATTTAGGCAGATGAAAAACAAGACAGTGTTGAAAAATAGATGTTCAAAAGTGGTACATTAAAGATGAAGAGTGCCATAGTGGTAAATAAATAGTAATGATGAAGCATGCCTTATTTTCTGATATGAGAACTTTCAAGGGTAATAGGTGAGATGCAGATTAGATATATAGATAAATAGATAATAGTAGAATGGATGTATAAATAGTAGAATGGACTCATAGATAATAGAATGCTTGTTAGATAGACAAATGGATAATAGCATGAATGGATAAATAGAATAGAATGGATAAGTAGGTAGATAATAGATAGATAGTAGATAGATAGGTAGGTGGATAGATAGGTAGATAGGTAGGTAGACAGATAGGAAACAGGGTGGACAGATAGATATTTAATAGGATGTGTAGATAGATAATAGGATAATAGAATATATGAATGATATAAAGATAGGTAGATATTAGTATGATTCGATACAGGATGCTTGGATAGACCAATAACAAAAAATATATAATAATGTGTATAGATTTATAGAATAAAATGAGTGGATGGATAGGTGAATGGACAAAAGTATAGCTGGATAATGTAATATGATGAGATAGATACATAGGTAGATAGATAGATGGATGGATAGATAGATAGATAGATAGATACTAAAGGATGTATAACAGTTGTACAGCTCCAAACATTTGTGGAATTCATTTCTGTGGACTCATAGCACAAAGAGTAGGAGAACTGGAAGAGGAAAGTAGAAGATTTTATTCTGAACTTCTCAGAGTGCTCGTGGAGTCACATTATAGACTGTGAACATATCATGTGAGAAGGTGGACACATGGCAAACCACGAGGAACCAGGACCAAATGAACAAGACCTTTCAGCCGACAATCAAGGTGGAAATAGAATACTTTCTAAACTGTAGTTACGAGGAATAATCTTTGAAGAGAACTTATCAACTTCTCCCTGGGAAGAGAGAACCTCAGTTGATGAGTTGCCTACATCAGTTTGGCCCTAGTATGTCTGTATGGCATTTTCTTGATGGTTGGTTGATGTAGGAGAGCCCAACCTATGGACTGTATCAACCCTTGGCAGGTGGCCCTGGGGTGTATAAGAAAGGAGAACCTGGGAACAAGTCAGTAAGCAACATTCCTCGATGCTTCCTACCTCCAGGTTTCTTCTTTAAGTTCCTGCGTCCTGACTTCCCTCAATGATGGATGGAACGTGAAACCAATCTTTTTCTTCCCATGTTGCTTCAGGTCATTGTGTTTATCACAGCAACAGAAAATCAAATGATGAAGGTCCTCAAATGATGTAAAAGAAGAAAGTGAGAGCAGCAAAAGAATGAAAGAATAAATGGTAGAACTATGAGACAATTGAGAAAAATAAGAAAACTCTAAATGTTGGGTCTGTGTTGAAGCTTGTCAGGAAAAAGGGAAGTGTTAATGTTGTTTAGGAATCTGCTGAGGTCAAGTCAAAAATCAGAGCAGGAAGTGTTGCCTCTCAGGACCTAAGGTCATGATAAACATTTACAGGAACCAAGGAAGGAGCAGGTTGGTGTGAAGCAGCTGCGATCTGGTGAGTCTGCATCTTGTAAATATGCGTGTAAATGTATTCCCTGAAACATTGCTGGAACCAGGTCCAAAATCTGAATATCAAGAAGAATGTCAATTTCGGCAGGAAAAAGCAAAATCAAGCAAAAGACAAAAATAATCTTATATGAGGAAACATGAGTGTAAGCCCGATCTGCAAGTTCCTTTAAATGTACTGTTAGAAGTTCAGCCAATGTTAGTGGGGAATAAAAACATGAAAAGAAATTCTCCATGTTTATGGTATTTTGCTTAAATTTGGTAAATGTTGGTGCATGGGACATCTGATGCTTGGAAAGTTTTAGTTTTGGAAATGATGCTTTGGAATAGTAAACTTTGTAGTGTTAAGGGATGGAAAGATGGCTCAGGCATTAAGAGCACTTGGTGTTTTTTCCAGACGACCCAGAGTTGATTCCCATCAGCCTTATGAGGGCTCACAACTGCCTGTAACTCCAGTGCCATATGACTTCATGCCCTTTTCTAGCTGCCAGGAGCTCCAGACACACATGTGGTGCACAGATACACATGCAGGAAAATCTTACCACATATTTCTATCTCTATCTAATCTCTATCTCTATCTAATCTATGTCTATATCTATGTGTCTATATCTGCATATTTATATTGCATTAGTTTTCAAGATCATAAGCGTATGTGACATTTGTCTTCAGTAATCACTCATTTTGAAATCATGCTGGTTATCAAATATCTGTGTCCAGTGGAGGTCATATGTGAATATTACAGGAAAATATTTACATGTGATTATGCACTTGAGTCAAAAAGAGTTTTGTGAAAAACACAGAAGAGTCTGAGATAAGGACTATAGTGAAATCTTTTGGGTCCTGAATACCAAAACTGAGAAGGTCTTCATAAGAAACTTGCCTTAAAAGCAAATATACAGATGACTTTCAAGAAAAGCATAAGAAGTATTTATCACACAAAAGGAAATATCCAGAGAAATGGGACATGTTTCATGACATTATAATATTCAAATCAAAATGGGAAAAAACATGATTATACATGAAGCCATCAAGATTTCTCAAAATACATAAAAATCATAGAATTAAAGAGGGTAGGGCAGACTAACAAAATATAATTGGTGATTTCAGCACTTTCTCATGAATTGATAGAAAAATCTTTAAGAATACAGAAACCCTGAATCGATTAATAAGACCTAACTGACATTTTGTTTTAAATAGGACAAAACATTTCATTATTTTTGTTACTTATCTTCTTAATTTTTAAAATTTTATTTTAAACTTTATTCTAAAATAATTGTAAACAAATATCATAATGTGGCTGTGCACAGGCATGCGCATGCAAAGACCAGAAGGGGACGTCAGGCCGTGGGGCTGGACTTTCAGGCAGTAGTGAGCTGCTTAACACAGGTTCTTGGAACTGAATCCAGATCCTCTAAAAGAGAGATATATGCTCTTAACCACTGAGCTATCATTCCAGGTCCTAATACAATACGTTTGAAAAGGTAAAACATTCAAAGTTTTCCTATGCATTTTAAGAAGAACAAAAACACAGGAAATTTACTCTCCTGTTCTTACTATTGAGCTGTCTCTCTAGCCCATTGACATTTCTTAAACATTTTATCCAACAGGCACAAAACTCATACTCTCTTCTGTTGCACACTGGGAGTTCACCATGAGAAACAACATGCTGGGCCATTCAAAGTGTGGTTGCATTTAAAGGAGCATGGATTAATCACATAAGATATTGTGATATAAAGCAATCATTTAAAAAGCAAAGTGACAGTCCCAAAACACTTGGGGAGAAATTACTTTTGAGAATTTCATGAATGAAAAAGGTAAATCAAGAGACAACCCAAGGAGCTTAGTATCAGAAGAAGAGTAAACATGACATGTTTGGTCACCCAGGAGCAGCCAAAACAGTTTGTTAGAGGAAAATATATACTCTTAAATGGTTATTGTCTGATGAAAAATATTTAAAGTAAATTGCTTATACATTAAGAAGCTAAACAAAAGGAAAAGCAAATTAGACTCTGACAAGCAGAAGAAAAGAAAGAAAGCAGAAATTATTAACAGGAAGAATACACAGATTGCAGGGAGGCAACTAACAAACTCAAAGGTGCTTAACTTGAATAAAATCAGAAGAGTATAGCTAGGTCTATCAAGGTGAATGAGAAGACATGAATGAAAAGAAGAACCCAAGACACAGGGCTGGGTAGATGGTTCAGAAGTCGGGTGCTTTTTCAGAGGTACAGATGCTGGATTCTGGCACAACTTCGGGATGCTCACAGCTTGTAACTCTAAGTACAAGGATCCAAAGGAGTCCAATACCTTCCTCAACTTCTGCATGCATGGCACTCACTTGTACACAAACACATGTAAACATAGAAATAAAATAAATTAAATGGAAAAGGATAAAGTAAGGGAAAGGTCATAGACAGGAAGAGGACCAGATGCTGGAGTAATTATAAATGGCACATGGTGTCAGCATGTGCCAAGTGAAAAAAATCATATGTCATCAAAATTACTCTTAAGGATGCTTTAAATCATCCAGTGAGATGTCCATATACTGCTAGGCCTGTGGTTCTCAATGTTCCCAAGGCGTTCTCGACCAGAGATTCTGCAGAGTAGTAGTTCTCACCCTTCCTAATGCTGTGGCCCTTTAATACAGTTCCTCATGTTAGGTTGACCCACAACTTATAAAATTATTTTTGTTGCTACTTCATACCTGTAATATTGTTACTTTTATGAATAGTAATGTAAATATGTAATATACAGGATATCTGATATGTGACCTCAATGAAGGAGGAGTGTTGTGACCCAAAGGTTGAGAAACACTGTGCTATACCAATGTTTAATAAGTCTAATGGGATTGGATTTTTTTTCTCTGAGGTGGGAAGAGTTTGTGTTCAGAAGACATGACATTTCACACACACACACACAAACACACACACACACACACACACACACACACACACACACACACACCCCTTTAGGACTAAAGAGGTTGTTAATGGGGTTGATGCCCCCATTAACATTTGTCCCTATCATTACTCCATTAAAGCCCTTCACACTGGAGAGGCACAGTGGCACATGTGTTTAAATCTAATCTCAGCAGGCAGATCTCTGTGAATCAAGGCCATACTGGTCTATATAGTAAGTTCCAGGTTGGCCAAGACTACACAGCAGGACTCTATCAAACAAACAAAAAACAGCAACAAAAACAAAGCAAAAAAGCTCTACAATCTACAGATCTATAGCATTTAAATGTATGTGTATAAATGCATTCATTGTTGTAGTTTAATGCATACATATAGACAAATATTTAAAGCTTAGGTTTATACAGGGTGATAACGCGCTAACATTATAATCCACTAAAGGATCGTAAAGGCTGTTGCTCATGGTTAGTAAAACACTAATTTTCTTTCTATTTCCCTTAATCCTTCCTATAACCTCCTAGTCCTCCCCCTCCGCTCCCTCCCAGTTCTTCCCCTCCTCCCTTCACCCTCTTCCCTATCCCAACTCTCTCTCTTCTCTCTCCTCTCCCTTCCAGTCCTCCCCTCCCCCCTCCTCTTCTTCCTCTTCAGCAAAGACTCCCATCACTTTGCTCCTCCTGTGATGGGACTCAGCTGTTCCTTGTAGCTGGCAGCTGCAGTGGAGAGATTTTATCTACACTTGTTTTCACTGCAGGCTTACATCAAGCTCCAGAACTTCAAGGGGACAGAGTGTGACCTTTTCATTTCTCAGTTGGACAAGCTGGGGATCAAAGAGGGCGGGGACATCTATGACTCCTAGAACCTATCTGATAACGCCTCTTCCGACACCCCTTTGACCAGACTTTCCTGGTGGGATCTGGGATCTTGGCATGAAGAGTCTCACAAAGCCACTGTCTGCTCTGTTTTCTGTTTCCCAATCCTGTGATACGAATATTCTAAAACTGTATTCTTTTATTAAAAAAAAAAAAAAAGCTCCCCATGTAGGCTCTGTAGTTTCTGCCTCAAATTCGCTTTGGCAGTTTCAGTTTTAAAAAAAATACAAAAAAATACTTGGGTGTGTCTTTAATGGCCTTCACTTCATCAAACCTCGCTTTTCCCTAGTGGCAACTTGGGAATAGCTTTCACCTCTCAGAGCAATGTCCTTTGCTCTCTCCTTTTCCTAAGTCCTCTCTTACTCCATGCCTACCCTCTACAGTGGCTTCATTTCAAACTCCACGCTTGAGTTTATTCTCTTTGAGCCAGATCCAAATCCTGATAAAAAGGATGTTGGCCCCTTTCTTCTTGTTCTTCAGGAACCCCAAATTAGATTGGAACATGAAGACCTAAGTCCAAATCATCTGGAAAAGAACCTTTCCCTTGGCCTTCCTCAGATACATCAGCTGGACTGTGACACCATGAGGACCTTCCGAGGACTATGTGTAAAATACCATAAAAATATGTCGATTTATCGTAGGTCGACCTGAGTCATTGTTAGAAATGTCTAGCAGTGGCGGGACTCTTGCTTCTGAGACTCAGACTCAGAAGTTGAGATTATAGCTGGACCCACTGCATACTGTCACCACTGATCTGTAAAAGTAAGCCCCACCTGACTTTAATGTTGCTGTGAGAAAACACCATGACCAAAAGCAACGTATGGAAGCAGGAGTTTATTTGGGATTACAGTTCCAGAGGAGAAGAGTCCATTGTGGTGAGCAGGCATGGAAGCAAGAAGCAGGCTTGGTGGCATGGGCAGGAAGTTGAGAGCTCATAGCCCCTAAGGCAAGCATGAAGCAGGGAAAGAGAACGAGAAGCAATTCCTGAGTTAAACCCAAAACCCGCCTCCAGTACTGTGCTTCCTTTATCAAGGCCACAACATCCTAAAGTAGAACCACCAACTGTGGCTGAGTGTTCCGATGGCTGAATCTATGGGGAAACTTTCTCAGGCAAACCCCTAAAATCACCTCATTCCCTTTGGCAGTGCTGGAAACCAAACTTAGGACTTTGTACATGCTGGGTAAGTGCTCTTAACACTGAGCCAGATTCTCAACCCCAGCGCACACAGTTTGGTTTTTCTATTTATTCCCTTTAAATTGTTTTCTTTCCCTCCAGTAGGAAACCATCAGTGTTAGTTGTTATTGATTCCTTAGTGTGCATTCATGATGAGTGTACGTTGGTGTGTGTTGTGATAGGGTGCACGCATTTTAATTTGTAGAAAAGCTAAGAGCCACAGTGCTATGTGTTTCTGTAATCATTACTTTGGATGGCTACATGGTTCCACATTTTATTCATCTCTCCAGAACCATAGACACAGGCTTCTAAACCCTGTCCTCTCAGCTAGTACTGCATTATCTACATGCCCCTAAGGTGGTCTGTGAGAACTTCTTTGAGAGGTGGCTGAACCTCTCATCTCATGGCATATAGTACATGAGACCAGTGTGCCACTGAGATGTCTTCTTGTGACCAAGGTAGCTCCAGGTCCTGGAAGTGGTGGCTCTCAAAGGATGAAAAGAACTACCTTATCTAAAGTCCCTGTCCCCAAGGCTGAGACAAAGCTGATAATTTTGGGCTAAGTCCGGAGCTCTTGTAGGATACAGTAGTAGCCTAGATCTTGTGGTAATTTCATTGTGGTTCATTTCTGTTGACTTCTGTGGTCTGAATAAGTGTATGCAGCCGCTTGGATCGTCAGCGGCCGCTTAGGCGATCATATCCAAGATGGCGCTGGTTTCTGATACACTGTAGCAACAGACTATTCTACTGCGCATGCGCCCTCCCGAGTGGGTGTATACTGCTCATGCGTCCCTCCTGAGCAGGTGTATGCTAATGAGGGTTTGACAGGGAACCAATCCTGGAGGACTTGGTGGCTCAGGCTCGGGTATATAAGGGGCTGTCTCCAGACAGTCGGGCCATTCCACGGAAGCAAGCAGACCTGCAGCACCTAAGAAGAAGAAGCAGAAGCAGAAGCAGAAGAAGAAACAGAAGCAGAAGCAGAAGAAGAAGCAGAAGCAGAAGCAGAAGAAGCAGCAGTAATATCAAGAAGAACCGTGCCATCAAGAAGAGCTGACACTTAAGAACCTAGGAGAGCTGTAATACCTAGGTACCTTAAAGAGCTGTAACACCTGGGTACCTAGGAGAGCTGTAACAAAAGAATATTCCTGAGTAAACCGTCGAGAGAAGAAGTCCAGGTGTTCGGTCGTTATTGCTGCTGGTAGGCAGCAGAAGCGGAGTACAAATAAGTTTCTCTGTGTGTTGCTTAGAACAAGCACTGACTTTGTCTGGAACCAACCTGCATTATAGACAACTTATCCACTTAGTCTGTCTCTCAGGTGGATGCACTAGCCACTGTCTTCCACACAGCACAAGTGCAGGCTAGTCCCTCGCCCCTGCCAACAACTGCAGTTGTCTACCAAAACTTTTATTTTCCTTGTTTGGTTTGTGCTTTGATTTGAATTCAGGGTTTATCGTGTCATGACTGGACTTGACTTCAGGATCTCCCTCCATCATTTTCCAGAGGACTGGGATTAAAGGTGTGCCCCCATGCCTGGCCTAAGCTATGTCTTCTGTGACGCATGGCTTTTCAGCCTATATGAACGTACTGACTTGTGAACTTTTCTGTTGTAATAAATTGCCTGGAAACACACTTTTTGGTCCTTCTCCCCACCCACCCCTGCCCCTGGGATGACTGCCTAGATATTATTTCTTTCATTTGACTTATTATCTTCATCCAAAATGTCCTTCACTGAATCATAAAATTCTCGGTTTGGGCAATTGAAGGTGTCTGATTTGTGTTGCTTGCGATTTGAATGTTTTCTTATTTACATTGAATTTAATCTGTGTTCAGAGCATCTGGCATTTTAGCTTGATGGGATCCAGCAAACTTAGCTTGGTTGATCCTTCCCCAGCCCATTTCTGACCTCTCTCTTCTTTCTCTGTCCCTACTTGACATTTTACTCTTGAGATTTTAAATTCTGTTGAAAAATTTCTCTGTATGCCCTAAGTTATGGAGATGTTATATTTTCTTTTAATAATGATATTTTACTTATAAATGTTTTATTTTTTAATTTAAAAATATGTTTATTAATTCATTGATAATTTAATAAGTTATATTTTGGTCATGCGCACTCTCTGCCCTTTCCTCAGCTCCTCCCAGACCCACGCTCCTTTCCCTGTCCATCTAACTTTGGGTCTTTATACACTGCAGTGAGGTGGCCTATCAGCTGCCCTACCCTTAAAGAAGACTGACTCTTTCTCTACCAGCTGCTGCCAGCTGCCTATAGCGCTCCAGCTAGCTGTGGGTCTTCTTGCCCAACTCTTCTCTCCACGATCCCTGCAATTGAGGCTTGTCTGATTGAGCTTATGGATCTTGTGTGTGCTGTTCAGATGAGCAACCACCCTGCTATGTCTGGGAGACCCTACTTGGCTGTAATCATCTACTATCTCTGGATGTTACAACCTTTCTGCATTCTCTCTCTCCTGCGATGGGATGTCCATGGGGCTGAGCACCCTGCAGTCTGAGCTATATGTGGAATTCAGTTTCACCCAGAATAAATGGGTCAGTGTCCTCTCCTCATAAATATATATATATAAAGATAGAGAAAGATAGATACAGACATAGATAGATAGATAGATAGATAGATAGAGATAGAGATAGATAGATTTTATCTCATTTTGAATTAACTTGAATGTGATATCAAGGCATGATTTTGCTTGGTATTTCTCTAAAGATTGATCTGGTTTTATGCAGAATTCCTTGTGAATAGCTGTATCCCTTGTCTTTAGACTTGTACCACTGTCTCTTACTATATTTTTTCCCTCCGTCAATACCACACTGCTTACATTGCTGTGACTTTGTATTTAGTATAAAAATCAATAAATATAAAATGTTCCTTCCTTTTAAAATGTTATTTATTGTTATTTTGTGTGTATGGGTGCTTTGCGTATATACATGTATATGAGTGTACCATGTGTGTACAGAATCTGTGGAGGCCAGGAGAAGGTTTCAGATCCCCTTGAATTAGATTCATGGAAAGTTGTGAGCTGCAATGTAGGTGCTTGGATACCAACCCAGGTCCTCTAAGACCAGCCAGCACTCTAAGCCATTGGCCATCTCTCCAACCCCAAATTCTTTCCTCTAAATATTCTCATCTTATATCAAATTATTGGGTTTTATGTATTGCTGGCATATAACTTTAAAGTAAACCTTAAACAATTTTGAAGTAAATCTGTCATTTTTTTTTAAAGAAAGATTTATTCTTATAAATAGATGCAGTGTTTGTGTGGAGGGGCAGTGTGTACATGTGGGTGCAAGTACCTGACTATCCAAGAAGAGGGCGCTGGGCTGCTCAGAGCTAGAGAAACAAGGGCTTGTGAGCTCAGTAGGTGCTCAGAACAGAATTTGGGTTCTCTGCAAGAGCAGTTTGTGCTCTTAGTCACTCAGCCAAACTTGTCAATTTTATTTAAAAAACCCAACTAGCATTTTGAGTTAGATTCAATGTACACAATAAATGCCAGAGGATGTCATGTCTTCAGAGTTTATAAAGTCAGTTTCTCTTTACTTTACATGTTAGAGCTATTGCAAATGACGCCATATAGTTAGGTTACTTTTCTTAGTCATGGCTGGGAAGATGACATAATGGTAATTTTTCCAGTGTAAAGTTCTGTCCAACAATCTTCATGAGCTTTCCTGCCACAGTTATTGTGGTATAAATTGAACCCCAATCTTTTCTTATTAATTAAAACAGTTCTCGTGCTGATTTTGGATTTCCCATTTCTGTTCGGTACATGCTCATATCACCTACACATGATGATGGCGTGACTCTCCCCTTCCCTCTCTATTCTTCTCTGCCTCTTTCTTTGCAGTTGTTGGCATTGAGGATGAGCCAGTGTGCATCCTAAGTTTTATTACCCGATATCAAAGTTAAACATAAATGCCTGTTGTTCTTAGCTTACAAAAGACGTTGAATTCTAATTATGCATTATGAGTTTTCTTAACTCGACCATGCAGGCCGGACACATGGTACATGCAAACATAGATGTGTTTCTCGGTCATTTCCATGACTCCCTCATGCTTCTGGATCAATGGCCATGTGAGACTGACCCTATTCCTGAGCCAAGGTCTTAAGAGCTTCCCTGTTTCTGCTCCCTTTGCTGTGTCTCTACTGTCGCTGTAACAGCATACAAGAGGAGGAGAGACAAGAGGAGCTGAACGGCTCCTGAGTGATCCAGTGGCAGAGAGCCGTTCAATCAAGCTCACCAACGTCCATGACATCCCCAAACAAACCTGATTTCTGCATGTGCTGAGGTGGCTGCAGTGTGGGGGCTTAGTTACCCAACAATCACCACTTGCTGGTGTGCCACAGGCTAGCCACCCAGCCACGAAAGCCAACACCCTTTGAACTGGTTACTTTTCGCATTGCTCTGGCCAAATACCTGGCAAAGACTGCCCCAAAGAGGAAGGGTTTGTTCTGGCTTCCAGTTGAATGGGGTACAGTCCACTATGGCAGAAATGAGTTTAGGGGAGCAGGGACCTGCAGCATAGCTTGCGGCATTTTGGAGTCCTGAGATGCAAAGAGCTTGCTTGAGTCAGAAAGTAGGAAGCAGAAACCCGAGGCAGTCTCCCCAAGCCCACTCCCTGGCCACGGTCTTCATCCAGCAAAACCTCGTCTCCCAAGGGCTCTGTGACATCACCAAACAGCTCTAGCCTCTGGGATGAAGAGTTCAAACTCACCAGCCTTCGTCCCCAGATTCAAACCGTAACACCCTACCCCCACCCCCAGTATATCAGCATGCATGCAGGACAGTGAGCAGACCCTCGCAGGCTCCATTGGCAGGGGAGGGGCAGAAATAGTAGTACTAAGACTCATTAGGAATCTCCCTGAAGGTGCCAGGATATTCACATGGCTGAGTTCCCAAGGGCACTGAAGAGCTGACCATCAAACTTTGTCCCAATAAAAAAAAGACCCCTAAATAAATAATCAAAAACTGTCTGCACTTAAAAAGCCTTCTGAAATCTTAACAGTCCTACCCAGCACGCCCACCTGTGATCCCCATGTGAACCTTCCATTTTCAGGAACACCTGAGACCCTGTCAGTTTGGGTTCCCAGTGATCTATTCTGCTTAAGCCTTGGCAAGGGGCATTGCTGGAGGTGGTGGCAGAGGTAGCAACCACTCGGTTGGCAAGGCTGGTGGCACTCTTGATTAGAGAGTCACAGGAAATTTATTTTATTTTACTTTATTTTATTTTACTAATTCTTATTGTTGTCCACTTCTTGGTTTTGCTGCCTTTCTATAGATCCTGGGTATCAATTTTAGCTGAAAAATGCTGTAAAAACAAAAAGGTAATGCCACTTCCCACACTGTTCCAAAAGGTTTTTAAGTGGAAAAAGGTATTTAGTATTTTTAATAAGCATCTTCAATACTATTGAGTTGGTTTCTTTGTTCATATCACAAGATTAATTATGCTGTCAGACACTTTCAAGGCCTGCTTAACAAAGATTCAGCGATATAATGGTTTGCTTTGCACTGCCTTTTTTCTGCATAGCAATCACAATCAGCATTAGACAATTTAAAACCCTTTCACCAGCCGGAAGTTCTGAAGAGCCTTTTAATCAACAAAAGTAATTTTGCAAACAACTAGATACAGCATTTTTCATATTAACTAACTTGCATTTAAACTCTGCAGGCTTGATTCTTGCCGGCCTCTTATTTCAGGAAACTGGGTTAGATGCCCGTGGCCTAGAATTTGTAAGTAGGGGGATCTACAATGCACTGTCTGCCCTGGGTACCCCCCAAATTCTCATATCTTGTTACCTCCTTCTGCTTATTAAAAATGATAAGACCAGGGCTCCAATGTAATTCATTCATTTAAATTATCTCTTAATATGCATATCTTGTCTGATCAATTAAATTCTTTTTTTTTTAATTTGGTTGCCCAGAGAGCTTCAACTACATTGGTGTTACTATATTGTAGCTTTATGTAGTTTCTTTTTAATTTGTGGGTTTCTATCCTTGTATGCCTTGGATTTAAAAACTCAGTGAATACCACTCCTGAGAGTCTGAAACACAATTGTTTTGTTTGTTTAGTGGGTGGGTGGGCTGTATACACCAGACTGGACTTGAACCCACAATCCTCCTGCCTCAGCCTCCTGGGATACTAAGCATGTGCCACCATGCCCAGCTTAATACATATTTTTTTTCTCTTTGAGATTGGAAATGCCTGTGTTTCAAGTGGAGCACTCTGCGCATGCGCAGACAGCTCTCGTTAGGACAGCGGCTTTTGAGGCTTTGTATTTGAAAGATGGCTTCTCTGGAGGCAGACGCAGGGAGGCACATTTATTTTTTTATTATTATTATTTTAATATACATATCAGGCACATTTTAAAAAATGTAACTAACCTGTTAATGACACCTTTAAAACATTCATTAAAAAAAGGGGAGGGGGAGAGAAAGGCCCAGCTAGCAGCTGTAATTTGTGGCATTGCTCTGTGTAGTAATTAGCCGCGTGCAGGAGCGATTCCTGCACCCCAAACCTCCTTGTGTTTGACACTATTTCAACCCCGGCGAGAAGTGACCCAGGGATCTGGAGCCACAGGACAAGAGGAGCAAGTCCTGTCACGAGCAATAACAGGGTCAGGAGACACGACTAATGAAGTCATAGCAACTGCCGCACAGAGCCAATCAGAAGAGGCGCCAATCTGTAAATGAGGATGTAATTAGCAGAAAAAATAACATGCTTTGGTTGAATTCGAGGGGAGCCTGTAATGACTGGATATTGAGAAAGATTCCAAAAGATTAGAGCAAACATTATGCAACAAAGAATACCTAATTAGGGGAAAAAAGTGAATATGCCTTAATTAGAGGGGGTACATGATTGAAAGACGACGCAGAGTTGTCTTTTAATATGAATGTAGTAATGAAGGTTAGCTCGCTGCCCTGCCTGGGCTCTGTGAATCCGTGAGACCCGCATGCTCACATCTTTCCTCAAATGCTACCTTTCTGCAAAGAGGCAGAGGGGCACTCCTGGATACCCTTTGCCCTTTGGAGTGGAGGGCACCTGGCTTGGCCTCCCACAATTCCACTTCCTGGCACAGGCAACCCTGCCATGTACCGTGGCACTTAAGGTGCAGAAGGCATCAAATTAATGGAAGCATCCAGCACCCAGACACACGGCTCACCTTTGGATGGCTGCCTTCCTGTTGTGCAATCAGCAAGGTGTGCTTTTTATTTAGGGTATTCTAGCAGAGCCTGGCCCAAGAAGGTCTGTGCTGTCACCCCAGCAGGAATCCTGTGAGTTTTTGTGACTCATGACAATGAGAAGAGACCTTCCCAGGCACCCTTCCTGTACTGTAGCCGATATTTAGGAGTGTAAACACCACTAATTTTTCCTCTAACAGACAAACTACATGTTCTCTCAATTCCCCTCTTTCCCCCCAAACTGTTCTGAGTATTGATTTTCATTTATTCCACACGATCCTTAATTGTCCTCATTGGCTATCAGCCACAGCTCCCTGCTTAAATATACGCTGTCAATTTTGAAGCATATTTATAGATTAATTTAAATGTGTTTTTAAATTTATGGCCCCATACCTTTGGTATGTTGGTAACATTAAAATACTTATGGTACAGAATTTTTTAATTAAAACTATTCATCAAAGAACGTCCAGGTAGCTAGCATCTCCCTGTTTGCGGTGGGGGTTCTGGCAGCCAGAGCGAGCAAAATAATAGGTCAATTAAAAAAAATCTAAAGATAGCGTTTTCAAAGACCCAGTTGTTTAATGAGCATTTGCCAACGGATCCCCCAAATTAAATTATGATCCTGAATTTTAGTTATGGGCGTCAGGGCTGTGTCTGGCAGCGGAAGAGCAAGAGGCTCCAGAAAAGAAATGCTTCCCACCTCGCTGTTCACAAGGAGGCGTGTCTATCGGGAGTAAGATGGACAGGGGATGCTTTAGGGGAACAGGCATCCTTGAATGGGGACATTAAAGCCCCATGACCTCGAGTCTGCCCTGCTTTTTTCATTTGTGCATCTTAAAACACTCTGTCCCACACTAGGAGGCTTCCCTGGTGGCTGGCTCTGGGAGGAGAGAATGCTGGACTGGTTCATGCGGGACCCTGGAAACCCGCCTGAAGAGGGCTGAAATCTGCGGTTTTTCTTAGGCCATGCCGCTGAGCACTGAAACCATGGTTGCCTCAACAGAAGGCACAACAGTGAGCCTTGCAGGCCATCCAAGAGGCGCAAATGTGCTGTTAATGCAGTGAAAACGCCAAACAGCATCCCAAAATGAGGTAGGAGGTATCAAGTCTTTACACTAGAAAGAACCGGAAGCTTGGTGGCGCTCTGGTTAGCATGCAGAAGACAGGAGCATGTCCTTAATCTTCACCAGGCAGGACAGAGCCTGTGCTAAGGACTGTGTCTTAAGAATTCCCTAACTGTCCTGTCTTCTTAATATTGAGTTGCCTTAATTCTTAGTATTTCTCCTACTTTCTGCAGGATCGTTTATATATGAATATATGTATGTATGTATGTATGTATGTAAGTACTCACTTATTTCTTATTAAGTAGTGGGTCATATACCCAAGATGCCAGCTTAAAAATTTAATTTTTTTAAAAATCACACTCTTCAATATGTAAGAGGTAGAGGGAACTGGGTTGTAAGTGTGACAGTAGCCTGGTCTACACAAAAAGATCAGTTTCAAACCTATACCAACAATGAATTTAATATGTTAAGAACATGATAAAATAAACTATGATGAGATTTCTAGAGTAGTAGATACTATACTAACCTTCTGGTTGCTACAAAGACACATGTTTGCATGTACGTGCACACACAGACACACAGGTAAGTACACACACACATTCACACACACATACACACACACATGTAACACACACACACATATACACATACATATTTTTCCCTGAAAACAATGATGCTGCTTTTCATCAGCATCTGTGTTCTAATACTATCTTATACTTTTTTTCCTTTTTCTCACTTGTCCCCACATTTGTTTCATTTAACATTTATTTTTATTATTTTTAGAAGTTTATATAAGTACTGTATCTACATCAATTTCACCCCACAACTTACCCTTCCAACTCCTTCCATGCTCCCCACCCCCTCTCAGCTTCATGACTTCTTCTTTAACTACTATTGTTACATATACATATGCATACACACACACACACACACACACAGCCTGCTGAATCCATTTCATTTTTCTCATATGCACTTAAGGATGACCACTTGGGATTGGATAATCTATTGGGGGCGTGTCCCTAGCGGGCGTGATCCTCCCTCTCAGCAGTCATTAGTTGCCTATAGGTCTTTATCAAAGGGTGGGACCTTATGAGATTTTTCTATCCATGCTAGGATGTCACCTGGTGTTATCATTGTGCAGGTCTTATTTAGGCAGCCATATTGCTAAGATTTCATGGGTGTAGCTTCCCTGTCACTCTCTACCCATGTCTTGATCATCTGGCTCTCACAGTCTTTCTGTCCCCTCCGAATCCATGTTCCCTGAGCCTTAATTGTAGGGGTTGTGTTACCTGTGACTCAGCCTGTGTGAATTTCCTATGAATGAGCCTCTCAGAGATATGATGCTCTCAGTGAGCTCCTGGTTACTGAAGGTCTTTCTGCTGTTATTACTGTTTTAGCATTCAGAGCTGACTCTGAGACCAGAAACTTCCCTGACAGCGTTCAGTTTGGGTTTGAGTTTTGAAACAAGTGGCTTATATGATGGAATCTTTTTCATTGTCTTCCACCCTAAGTGGAGACAGTTGTTAAGGACTCGAGGTTTTAATTGTGTTCCCATGTCTGGCTGACTCGGATGGAGCAGCCAGAAGACTGATAGATTCATCTCCTCCCTAGTTCCCTGGTCCTCCTTGGGTATTCTAACAGCAGACTCAGTTCATGCACACAGGGTCCCAGTGGCTTGTGGGAAAGCTATGCACCCTGCCATTCACCCCTTGATTTATCTCTGACTTTAGCTTTTATTAAAATGTCCCCACAGACAAGAGGGGGGCCAGGGTGGATAATCATAGATAACAGCCAGTGGGTCCAGGTTGCGTTGGAGCTGGACCAAGCTCTCCTTTTATCGACTCTGAATGCTGAATGAATCACTCAGATTTATATGGAGGCAGAAAGCTGCACGAGGTCCACATCAGGGCAAAATAGGGTTACAATTCAATAAAATGCACGCGATGCTTTATTGACTAATGAACCTACCGTGTGGCCAGCTGCGGTATTTTACTGTCGTAGACTGTAACTGCCTGGCAATTACATTGTGAGTGTTTGCTAAAGACGCGGCTGTCTTTTCCTAGATCAGGAAACAGGTTCAGCTCTGGAGGAAGCAGGTCGCACACCTTCCCAGAGTCTTCTGGGGACAGAATTGAGGCGCTGATGAAACAGTGCAAACAAGTAGAGGCTGCTATTTTTAAATAAGCTGTTATTATTGACTAACAGAGGTTGCTGCGGGTGGGAGGACAAAGCCTTGCAGCTGAGGGTTGCTGCGGAGACTTCAACCAGGAGCTGCTAATGAGAGCTAGCTAGCTAGCGAGGCACCCGCTTCGGCTTCTCGGAGAAGAAACCAGCAGCAGCGGCTGCTATGCCTGGCCATGCCCTCTTCATCCCTGCTAGTCCCCACACACTTTACCATGTCATCAGAGAAGGTCAGAGAAGGTGAAGAGGTCACAGACACTGGGCTTTAAATGGCAGAGATAGCGGCTAAATTTGCTGATAATCAGGAACATTTTCTGTTAAATATGGACACCTGGTGTGACCATTGCTTTACAGCAGTGTCTCTGCTTCCAGAGGATGCTCCAAGACACACAAACAGATTTCAATGCCTGAGTGACCTCCAGAGTGACTGCTACACATGCATACATGCATATGCAGAGATGTGCATGCATACAGGCAGGCATGCAGGCATGTGCACAGATACACACACACACACACACACACACACACACACACACACACACACAGGTTTGCTCCTGATTATTCTGTGCCTTAAAAGGGTAAAATGAGACTGTGATGTTGAGCTCATCACCAGTATCTTGTGGATGCAGAGAAGAGGATCATGACTTGAAATTTCTTCAATACTCTACTCTGAACAGCTTTACTACAGTGGGTCCACCGACCAGTACAGTGAGCCAAGGTCTCCTCCCTAGCCTGCTCCTTGTCTGGATAATACTGCTTGTGACTAGAGGGCCCTAGTGTGGGGCTGTGCTGGGAAGAGCTGAAGGCCCAGGTTACTTAAAAGCTAGTTGAGAAATGATTCATGGCCCATTGTTTCCTCTGATTATTTTTAAAACAACAAAACCCACTGAATGTATTTATGTTGTTCATAATTGCACAGGAATGATCTAGAAAGAGCCATGCCGACCCAAGAAGAATATGCCATACAGTCCTCACACAGTCAGGAACTGTTATGAACATACTATGTGTTTTAGCATCCCTATGACATTCACAGAAGCCCTATGCGCCAGATGACCATCTGTCCTTCATCATAGGAGGGAGAAGGGAATCAGAGTTCAGAGAGGTAAAGTCATTGTTCAAGCTTACATAGCATGGAGACAGAATTCAAATTCAGTTCCAGGAGCCAGAGTTTACAGTCCATGTCTACAGGCTCATAACATTTGTTTTTCTGCCCTGAGGACCTGAGAGGGGCTAATGTCAGTGATCAAAGGGAACACTAGATCAATCTTTCATGTCTTCACTGTTAACTAGGAGCATAATCACTCACACCGTGTCATAAGTCAGGGTGCATCCATCCTGACCACCGTGGCCGGCTGTCAGAGCCTGTGTTCAACTTTGTGATTCCATCAATTCGGCAACATCACACCATATCAGCTGCTGTGGGAGGAGAAGAGAGCTAAGAGGCCTGACGTGTAAGTGTCATATTCTCTCTAGGCTTCAGCCACACAGCACACACTGTACCCAGATGGGAAGGTTTCTCTGTGGCCTGTGAAGGAAAACCACCACAGCACATGGAGGGTCTGGCTCAGCATGCTTGATGCCACCCCCTGCCACGCAGACACAACTATTTAAAAAGTGTGGTAGACTGATCCTGATGAATCAAGAGTGTTGATTTAAACTTCAGTGGGCTCCATATTTTCTATTTAAACTGAGTTGTCTTGTGGCTTTGTTTGCATTTAACTTGCACATTCATGTGGTCTGATGCTGGAAACAAATTCCAAACTGGAGTGGCACGGAAGGTAGAGACAACTTGGGGGCTTGGCTGACCCCATTCTTTCCCCCAGGGTGCCATCAGGGCAGGCATCCCCAAAGGCAACCGACCCCTGATGCTCCCCTTGCCCTCTTCTTCCTCTGTGGTGAGCCTGATTGCCTCCCCTTGGGTCAGCTGTTCTCTCAAGTCAGACTTACTGTGGTTTCTCTTTGGGTCTATCCCTCTTCTTGTGTCCAGCCTTTGTTGCTATCATAAAATACATCTTATTAAGACAATTAGAAAGTTGGCTTGTAGTGGAGTCATTGTGTTGTGTTGATGCTGGTGTGTAATGTAAAAGGATCTGATACACAAATTGAACTCAGTAGGTTTAATAAATGGAGAATATAAAGTTGGTGTGGGTAGGAGGAATGTAGGAGGCATTGGGGGAAGGCATGGGGATGAATGTGATCTATATACATTATGTGAGTGTATGAATTCCTCAAAGATTCATGAAAAGATTCCTTTTAAGGAGTTTGATGGGACAGACAAGGAAGGTCTCAAGATGGGATTTCAGCCATTCCAGGGCCAGAGGAACAGGATGCACTTCTACCCATGTATCAACTTCACCTTTGGGGATGGGATGTGTTGGAGGCCTTAGCTGGAGGCCCTGTCCTGAGATGGACTGTTTCCAATGAATGGCCATTATGGGAGAGGTAGGCACAAGAAGGAAAGGGAGCTGTGGAGATCTGGATGCCAAGGACTTCTCTGCAGTGTGGCTCCTACGCCTGGGGTACACTCTTGCTTGGGAGGAAAGCTCAAGGATGTGCCTACGGCCTCTGCATCCACCTTGTTTCCTCTCAGCAGCTGCTTTCTCAATAATAAAACAAAGACTGAAAACTGATACCTAGGGTCCTTTCAAGTGTGGGAACCACAAGACCCGGGTTAACTGCCCTAACTTCCAAGAGGGAACCACATTTCCAGGGCTCTTTCCTCCGGACACTCAGAGAGCCCCTTAGGAGTGAATCCATATCCCTGAGCTCACTAACAGGAAGGCTGTCCTCCCTCGCTGCCCTCCTTTACTGTCAAGCCAACTGGGAGATATCTAGCTGTGTGGAGGGACCAATTTGCCTCACCGAAACTCCAAAGCCAGATCCCAGAGCTGGGGCCATAACGGGAATTTGTGACACTCAGTGGGGAACTTTAGATCCATAAACCATAGACAATATGTAGTTGCTCATCTGTGACAGACATAATAAGGATAATCGTCACTTAATAAGTAATCCAAGGCTAATTAAATGTTACTAATATCTGTTGCAAACATCCCGTTTTTTTTTTTTTTTTTCATCACACAGTTCAGAGAATCCTCCTGTACCAAGGGATGTAGGAGAAGCTCATGTACATAGAAAAAAATGAGAAAAACACAAGAAAAAACCCTATCACCTGGAGATGGAACACTTGAATGACTTTCTTCTTGGAAGATGCTTCAGTGTATATAAAGACAGCTGGGTTTCAGAGCCTGAGGAGCAGACATGTTAAATGGTCTACCTGTCAACCCCTGCAAGTTTCTGGCCAATGTAGCCAGGGACTAGCCATGCCTTCCCTGAGGGCCTACCTTTAGACAGGAGCCATGTTTGATTGGCTCACCCACCTGTGGAGGGCACCAAGCCAGAGTTCAGTATGTTCTGATTTCTCTGTGCCAAAGGACTTGACTCTGACAGAGGGTTCTACTTTGTCTTGGGGTGAGGTGATGTCATCATGGCTGTCCAAGCTCCATGCAAGTAACTTCCAGAGCTAATTTCCCAGTGACTGGAAAGGTTGGTAGCTCAGAGTAGGCGACTGAAGTTTTCTCAAGAACGGCTCTCTGCTGACTAAAGCTACTTCCTCAAACTCATGTCCTTCCCCAGTGACAGCCCTCTTCCTGTGATGTGATAGAGCAGGTGAAAAAAGCACAGGACCACTCCCAAGGTCTGTCCCTGGCCTTCATCTATCTTGTTTTCTATAACACAAACACCTTAGGCTGATGAACTTACAAACAACAGAAGTCTATTTTCCATGGTTCTGGAGATTAGGAATATTCCAAGTTGAAGGCTGTGGCAGATTACATGTGCATTTAAGAGTTCTCTTTCTGATCAGTCCAGAATCATCTTCCTGCTATGTATTCATATGGTCAATGGTTGAGCCCTCTGGGATCTCTTTGTTAAGGGCTTCAATTTCACTCATGAGCTAGCTCTCCACAATCATAAGATAGTCACCTCCCCAACTGCTCAGGTTTTTACGTCACAATGACAGAGGGGTGGGCAGAGGCAGGAGCACAGTCCACAGCATAGCCAGATCTCCATGCAACATCAGCTGAGGTCTGGGCCACGACTATATCCCAGCTCAGTCTTTTCTCTGTTCTTTGCCCCTCCCTTTATTTCACTGCAACTCCAAGTGCTCTCTTTTCCAAAAGACACCTGTCTGCAGAGCTGGAGCATGGTGTGTGTTCCTAAGTATCTTTACTTCAGGCATTCAGGGGGAGCACCTGAGGGATGAGAAGGAGTGTTTGTTCACACCCAACTTTCTACCTCTTGTTGCTGTTATCTGGGCTTCTGGAAACAGATCCTCCCCAGGAGACTTGTAGAACATGGTTCAAAAGGGTGCTGTGGGCTCAAGCCTGCTAAGAGCTGTAGAACAGGGCTGGAGGGAGTCCAGCAGGGCATGGTCTGAACACCTCATAGATTCAAATCTACCAAGAGAATCTTAAGATCATGGGCTACAGCTTAGGGAAATTTTCTGGTCTTTTGTACAAGTCATTGTCTGGCTATGCACTATCCCATAAGAAAGGATGGAGCATAGTAAGTCAGACTGTAGCTATTATCATTAATAGAGGTACTTTATTTTGCTCTAGATATGGGATACCCATAAGCCATCACCCCACTCACTGAATCTTGGAGATAGAGGCATGGATGCTAGGGAGTGTCTGAGTGGGGAACAACAGTATTTTCTGCACTGCTGGCCATGATGACAGAGAAAAACCTCCTCTCTAGGAGCTGTGCCCACTCTGGTTCTGGGGACTCAGTCCTAGAGGGTCCTGCCTTGAATATTGGCTCCATTGTTGATGATGGTTCTAGTTATTTTTTTCAATTGTTATGAAAAAACTTACAATCCAAAAGGATTGTGGGAAAGCAAAGGGTTATTAGACTTGGAGATTAACATCCATTATCTGTCACTGAAAGAAGCTGAGGCAGGAACTGAAGCAGAGACCATGGATGACTTCTGCTTACTGGCTTGCTCCCTCTGCCTAGCTCAAACATCTTCCGTATATAGCCCGGTCCCATCTGCCTAGGGGTGCTGCTGCCCATAGTGGTATGGGCGTTTTCCACATCAGTTGACAGGGATGACATTGCCTCAAGGACAAGTCCACAGCCCAGGCCAATAAAACAATTCCTCAACTGATGTTTCCTCCTCTCGGGTGTGTCAAGTTGACAACTGACACTATAAAAGTCTAGAAAACACAGACCACTTTAAAGAGGGATAATAGTGACACCATTTGTTATATCATTATAGGTGGGCTTCTCTCCACACTCTCTTCTTTCTAACCACATTAGAGTAAGAAGAATTACATGACCATGCCAGTTCACAGATGGGAAACACTGAGCTGAGCTGGGCTCACACATAATAGAGTATTACAGAGTCCCAGAGACAAGGTAAAGGCTCTGGGAGTACATCTAACAGAAATGTGCTTATCGTGTGTATGCAGGGTGAAGCTTGCGGGATGATGGAGAGTCTCTGCTCTCATCCATCCTGTCTTGAGCTTGAGACAGCCCATCCCAGCATCCTTAGAGATCCAACACTTGGATGGGTGGGGCGCTCTCCACCGGCCTACCACATCCTGAACTGTATCCAGCTGTATCCTCTCTTCCTTCTTACTTCTGTGTCTCAAATATCAGCTCATGTTGGTTTTCGATTCTGGCTTTTGTACCGGGTACCTCTCCCTGCCTTCTGTCTCTTTTCAGAGCTCCACTTCTTGCAAGGATGTTGTTGGCTCTGCTTATACTAAATCCCAACCACAGAGGAGGTTGTAAATTGTTGTGATTGAAGCTTATTCTGATAACAGTACGGTTGGCAGGACATAAATATAAAATGGCGGCCTTCTCCTTTATGCATCTGTGGGTAGGGCAAGCTGCACACATCCGAGTACGCAGAGCTTAGGAGTCGAGGAGAAGGTTGATTAAGTTCCCTTTCTGTTAAAGTCTATGATTCTGAGACTCAAACTATTCCCTCAGAAATAAGCAGTGAAGACAGAAACTGACCATCTGCATGGTAACCCATTAGTGGAAGTGCTTCCCATGTCCCCTTCTATCCACATCAACCAACCAACTGCACGTCTTCTATAGTATGTGCTTGGCACAGCTTCCATGAACACTCAGATTTCTATGTATTGCAATGAACAGTGTGGTGCATGTCATCTGCTGTAGCAGGGAGTGAGCTTTAGAGATGGAGAAGGGGAAAGAAGGTGGGGCTAAAAGGGCATCAAGTGTGATGTCAGAAGATCTTCTCTGTGATGTTGACATTGGAGTGAGGGTCCATCTATGCTGCTTGTCCTTGTCTGAAAACTGGGCACAGTGGTGCCATGGAACTCCCATGAAGTTCTAGAAATAGGGTAAGAGCATGCTTGTGAACACTGACTCATGGATTCACTAGGCATATGTATATATGTGTATTTTGTATAGATGTGTGCACACGTGTATATGCATGTATGTGTTGATGGGCACCACATATGTGAATGTGTGTAAATATGTTTTTGTGGATGTCTACATGCATGACTTCTTGCATTTGTGTGGGTATATGTATGCAAGCATGCATATGAAGGTATGTTGTACCTGTGTGTGATACACATGTGCATATATGTGTGTGTACTGATATACATGCATGTAAGTGCAGATGTAGATGTGGGTTTGCATGCATGTACGTGCACATATGTGCATGTGTGTTCAGAGGTAGGTGAGAGGGTGTGTGCATGTGTCCACACATGTGTAAAGGTGAATGTGTATAACTCTAGTGCCCTGCTCTGTAGAACTTTTGTTACAGAAGGCTTAAGGGCTGACCTTTGTCCTATCTAGCTCTCTGGTCTTTGACTGTCCATGTCCCTCCAGGCCTCTTCTCTAGCAATACATATCCAGGGCCCTATTTCCTCCCACTTCCTTCCCTCTGGGTCTGAATCCTGCAGCTAGCCATGGCCCTTCTACTTATATTTTCCTTTCTTTCTTTTCAGAACTCCTCCTCTCAGAGTAGAGGGGAGCCGTGTCTCACTTCCAACTCTCTCATACACAGTAGCTTGTTTTACGACTTTGTTTTAAAAACTATTGGCTTAGGGTGCAATAACACAGATGTCTCTCCTCACAGGAGAACTGTGAATTTCCACTTCTCTCTCCTCAGTGACAGCTCCATTACCTGCCTTGGAAAGTCTTTTCTTTGGACCTGGAAGAAGACGATCAAAAAATGGTGTCTTCTACAATTGTCCCTTGCAATCATGCAATAATGTCATTGGATCAGTAAAGCTGGTGCCCACTCTGCCAGGTTGCACCCTCCACCAAGTGTCCCAGAGCCCAGACATGCAGCATCCTTCTGGTGGCTGAGGAAGACTTAATGTCCGCATCCCCAAAGGAGTGCTAAAGCCATCGCAAAAGAAATATCTGTTTTCTTGTGTGCATCCTGCAGGCACTTTCCTAAGTGGTGCCAACCTACAGGCAGGGAAACTTGGTTGGCTGCCTTACTAAATCTTCACCTGCCTGACCCTAGCCTGACAATTCCTTAACATTCATGAAGGCTAGACAATGCTCTGCACAGCTGAGCTCCATCAGCAGCAAAGCACCAAACGTCAGAGTCTGGGCTGAATGAGGGTAAGAGAGCTCAGGAAGGCAGCTCAGCACACACATCACGGCCCGGGCATGGTGGTGGCAGAGTCAGCCTGTCGCGTGCTCCTGTGCAGAACTCTTCCTGCTCTGTAACATGTCAGGCTGTCATGCTGCCTCTTCCCTTGTGTGTAAGTGGTAAGGTGTGAGTTTAATTAGCATAGAATAAAATTTTTTTCCTCTCTAATAATAACACCTTGAATTTTTATGTTACCTTTTCTTCAAGGAGTTCAAGGCATGCATATATATATATATATATATATAT
>NW_022196904.1:27700855-27710072 GCF_008632895.1 Mastomys coucha
TATATATATGCATATATATATGCGTAGCAGATGCAAGGTCCTATCCCCATTACACAGAAAGAGAAGTCAAGGAAAAGAGCCATTGGTGGCTCATAATAATAACACCTGAGGTGCTTAGCTGTGACCTAAGGTCATAGTTTCTTTCAGTTCTGTGAAGAATCAATGAGTTCGCTCCCTTGAAATAAGGATAATGGAACCAACCAGGAGTAGCAACCACAGATGCCTGAAGACAATGGATTAGGAAAGTTCACAAATAGAGGGTAGGACACTAGGGAGAAGAAGAAGGCCACCAACTCTCTTTAGGAAGAACACCCACTGGGCACTGTCTGCTCCGTCAGTCAGGATCCCCCCACTGTAACACAATACCTGAGAAATTCAGTTAAGAAAAGTTCTCTACATTGTAAGTTCTGGTTCTGGTCAGTTGGTGCCCTGGCTCTGGGTCATATATCACAGCAGGAGCTTCTTGGAAGAAGAGCTGCTTACCTGGTGGTGACCAGGAAGCAAAAAATAGAGAACAAATAAGGGTGGGGTTCCCAATATTTCCTTTAAGGGTACATCCCTAGAAACCTAACTTCTGTCTTGTAGGTCTTGACACTTCTCAATTAGTGACTCAGCCTGGTGACCAATCATTCAACACATGGCCTTTGGGAGACATTTATCCAACTACAGTGCCTTCCCTTTCTGTATTTACATATGTAAATAAGGAAGATTTAAAAAGCCTGTGTACCTAATATGTCTCTTTATTGGGTGCATTCCAAGGCCGCAGTTTACTTCTAGACCAAAAGCATGAACTTTCCCGTGCAATGTGAATGAAGCTGGGGTACAAAGGCCATGGCATCAGCTAGAGTCTGTACTCTAGCTTCAGTGTGGAGTGGCATGGCCCTGAATCCTGGGAGGGGCAGTACCATGAATGGAAAGATGAGTCTGAAGATATGGAGGAAATGTTTGATGAACGGGGTCTGTTGGTTGAAGGAAAGTTCCCAAGGATCCTGAAGAAGAGAAACCAGAGGTTAGTGTTGCCTCTGCTGGGGACAGATAGCTGACAGGGACATAGTCCCAGGAAAAGGTGACAATGCATCTCTCACTGAAATGTGCTAGAAGTATTAACATAGGGAGATCCCATGTCCAGCATGTTCTCCAGCCTCTGTATATGCTAGTGGAGCAGACATCTAATTTGTAACATTAATTTAATTTCTGATTGGAAGCCACCATCTTTTTATTTGACTGAGTGGGAACATGAAAAAAAAATCTATTTTGGCTCAGAGGAGGAAAGATTCTTTAAGCCAGTGGTTCTCAACCTGTAGGTTATGACCCCTTTTGAGGATTGAATGACCCTTTCACAGGAGGTCATCTAAGATCATCTGCATATCAAATATTTACATTACGATTAATAACAGTAGCAAAATTACAGTTATAAAACAGCAATAAAAATAATTTTATGGTTGAAGGGTCACCACAGTATGAAGAACTGTAATAAAGGGTTGCAGCATGAGGAAGGTTGGGAACCCTTGCCTTAAACAAAGAAGGGCTTACCTCATAGTAGCCAGTCCTTCAAGAGAAGGCTTCTCCCTTTACTTAGAAAAGAAAGTATGCCTTTGTGTGTGAGTGTGTGTGTGTGTGTGTGAGAGAGAGAGGGGGGGGGCTCTATGTGCATGTGAGTGTGAATGTATGTGCATGAGTGTGAGTGTGTGTGTGTAAGTATGTGAATGTGTGACTATGTGTGTCTGCATTGTGTTAGTATGTGTGACTGTGTATGCAAGTGAGTGTGAGAAAAGTGCACATGTGCTTGTGAGTTTGTGAGTGTGCATACATATGTTTGAGGGTATTTGACCATGTGTGCCTGTGTATGAGTGTGTTCGTGCATGGATGTGAGGATTGGTGAGTGAGTGTGTCTAAAAGTGTGATTTTGTGTGTGTGAGTGTGTGTTAGTGTATTGTGAGTTTATGTTTTAGTGTATGTGAGTGTGTGTGTGTGTTAGTGCTCTGAGTTACTGAAAGTAACCATGACCACCTTGGTTTTTACACAAGGAAAGTGACACAGGTAAGGGAAATCATATTTCTTTTGTTTGTTTTTGTTTTTTGTTTGTTTGTTTGTTTTCTTTCTAGTTTTTCGAGAAAGGGTTTCTCTGTGTAGCCCTGGCTGTCCTGGAACTCACTCTGTAGACCAGGCTGGTCGTGAACTCAGAATCTGCCTGCCTCTGCCTCCCAAGTGCTGGGATTAAAAGCGTGTGCCACCACCGCCCGGCCTGGATAAGTTATATTTCTTAAAGAGAGATAGTGAATGGGTGAGTATGAAACCTCCCTTACAAGCCCAAGACTGGGTAGAAAAACAAACAGAAAAATAAAAGGCATTGTAAGACCTGAAGGACTTTCTCAGTCAAGGGCTGGAGGAAGAAGGAAACAGAAACAAAAGAAAGCTGCAGGCTGCAAAAGAAGCTCACTGGGATGGTGAAGTTGGCTCCATTATGATATCCTGGGCTATCAGCATGATCCAGGATCACTCGAGCCCTGTCCTCACCAATTTAGAGGCACAGACACAGCCTCCCACATCCCTCCTGAGAGTAGAGGCAAACTGCTCATACCCAGGGCAGTGACAGCCACTCCTCCTCTCATCAGAGACCAGCAACTGTGGGCAGACCGAGTGGGCCTGCTTTCCTGGCCCCCACAGTCCAAGCATGGTCACTAAGGCTGTGAGCCATCACTCCCAGGTAGTCCTGTTGGGCGCTCTTGCTGGCACTGAGGAGTGCCTCCATGTGTAGGAGCAGATACCTTTTACTGGAATGGGAGCTGACTATGGCCGTTAGTGCTGTGCAGAGTGGGAGCCCCCTCTCCATTCATCAGAAGTGAATGCTTCCTGGGAATTAGACAATAATGGCTGTGGAATGGTGTTGGCAAATCCAAGTTTTGTGGTCTCCCTGGCAGCCATAAGCCAGCGCTCCCACAAGCCACCTGGCTGCAGTTCCACTTGGATCAGTGTTTACCATTAAGCGCAGCAAGGAGTTAAAGCCATTTATCACAGTGAATCTGGTGCCTAAATCCAGAAAGAAATGGTCATCTCCAAGTCAGAGCTGAGTCCCTCTGCCAGAAACTAGGTAGGAGTGGTACTGCTGGGTTATGGGAACGAGTTGTATTGGAAAAATGAATTCTATTCCTTTAGTTTTTGCTTTGGGTCCTGTCCAAGAGGCAACAATCGCCTCTGGTTTGCATGTTATCTGCTCACCTACTGAATGTCTCCTGGATTCTTACAATCCTAACACCCTGTGGTGGGTGCTGGAATCAGATCTCATTCCCATCTTGTGCTCCAGGAGAGAAGACATACATCATCCAAGATCCAAACTATACGAAAGTGTCATACAGTAATCTCTTGAACACAAGAGGTTACTATAGTGATGACTGACAGAGCTTTTCAGAAAGAATAGTGAAGCCCTTTGATAGACGTAGCATTTGGATGTGTGGGAATCCACTCGGGTCTGCAGGTCTGACAAAACTTTATTCTAGGAAGAAATCACAACAGATGCCAATGCTTTGGGTTAGTTGAAAAGACTCTCAGGGCAGAGGGCAAGACAGGATGAGGTGATGATGAGGTTGGAAAGCAGGCAGAAACCAGACCATGTGAAACTATCAGCCATGGGGACAAGTATGGCCTAGAGAGGACCTACTGATGAGCCTGAAGCCCAGAGGTGGAAGACAATCCAAAGTAGAAGAACTCCTGTCTCAGTAACAACCAAGAACCATGGCATGGAGGACAGACATCAAACTGGGCACTATCTTTTCAAGGTATCCAACTGGTAGCAGCACAGGTTATTTCTGGCATATTTCACTCGAAAAAGCATCAACACATCTGGCTTATCCTCACTTAGTCACTTAGTACAAGTGACTGCCACATGAGGTTCATGCTGGTGGATGGAGAGCCCAGGGAACCAGCAGTCATCACAGATGCTCATGACCACGCTCACTGCTCACCTGCTGTGAGATGTTGCATTGCCCCTCCCCAACAAGGCTAACTCAACCCTGGAGTTTGATCACAGATATGGTAATAGGGATTAACAGTTATTAATTGGGCCCATGGCTCTGAGAAAGCAGCCACTGGAGACCTTATAAAGGGCGGGGTCCATACTTAGACTTGCTACCAGCATGTTCCTTGTTTAAGGGCACCCAGCACCTCCAATATTTGCAGCAGCCTGGATTGAGCAGTTGTAAGCAGTTGTCTGAATCACATGGTTTTGTCAGTATCAATCTACTGTTCCCACCTCCTTGGTCATCCTTTGGATGATCCAAATTATCCAGAAAGAACATGTTCTCCTTTGCTGTCATTGTTAATCTCTGCTGGATGCAGACATTGTGGCTCATGTAGAGATATCTCTCCTGCTTTATCGCTCTTCTAGGTCCTTAGCATCTCTTTGTACAGTTACCGGGAGTCTCTGCCCTTCCTGTTGGTACTATCTTTCCATACATCTTCCTGGAGAACCTTCTACATTTGTCTAAAACCCAGTTTCTAAGTCTCATTCCTGACCTCCTCTCTTTCCTGCCATCATGGAACTCATAATCTGACCTAAGAAGGTAGGAAAGTCAGGACCTATGTGTTCACTGGTCTTGTGGTCTTGAAACTCAGAAATAGGATATCTGGCCTTTACTTCTGCCTTTGCTGCCATTGACTCTGAAATCCCTTGGTCCCTCCCCTATGTCCCATGTCTCTGGTTTCATTTTGACTCCTGGTCCTAAAAGGGCAGAGGACATCATCCACTTGACCAAATGTTTTCCCGACTTCCTGCATAGAGCCAGGTACTGTGTTGTCTATAAACAGTTCAGAGGGGTCTTGATGTCCTTTTGTTGAGTCCCAGGGAGTCCCAGGCAAAGTCTGTGGCAGAAGCTGTGAGCACAAAGACATTGGGAAGAGTTTGGAGACCCAGAGGAGGCCCAGCTTCATGCAACAGAGATACATCTTTTGGGAGAACACTGGGAGAAAGACTTCTGTGTAAGAAAGCATACAGGCTTGACTGGAAGCAGGAATGAGATTCCTGAGACTTCACCACCCTCATCCCTGATCACCAAAAGCTCTTCCGGGTGCCATGTAAGAAGGTCAGTTCTTCCCATGTTTGTAGCTCAGCTCTTCATGTGACACCTATCCATAATCCAGGAACCTGCCAACAGGTGAGCTCTCAGGGCTAACTCTGTGGCAAACAATGAAATCTCAGAGCACTCAGAAGAGAGGTCTCTGCCCCACTTTGCACTTGATTTTCAGATAGGCCATCCTGAAGTAGACATTGCTGATAGGCATTCTAAAATGCTGTGCTGGAACTCTGCCCCCACTACGTCCAGAGCCAAGTAACCTATCAGCTCAGAGAGTGTAAGCAAATATTCTTCCCTCCCCAGACCTGGAGTCTCAAATGGAACCATGATCTTTATTCTACAAAATCTTCCTCTTTTTTGTTTTTTTTTTTTTTTTTTTTTTTTTTTTTTGTGATTGTTGTTTTATTTTATTTTTTGAGACAAGGTTTCTCTGTAACAGCCCCGACTGTCCTGGAGCCTCAAACTCACAGCAATCCATCTGCCTCTGCCTTCCAAGGGCTGAGATTAAAGGCATGTGCCACAACCTCCTAGCCGCTTCCTCAGTTTTTTTTTCCTTTTAATTTTTATTGTTTTAATAAACAATAAAAAATTTTCATATCCCTTTACCAATATGCTTCATCATAGTTGGTAACTCTGTGGGGCTTCTGCTCATGCATTCACTCATGCTCATTGCCTCCCATTCATTAATTCATTCACTAGCTACACTGGCTATGCACCAAGCCCAGTTCTAGATGACGGAGATCTCAGGCTGAATGGAACAACATGAAAGTACCCTCTGCTTCCAGTAGGATGAGACAGGAAGATGGACTAACAAGAAGAAACAGAAGAAAGTCTTTGGAGCTGGTACAGTGCTGGTGAGGACTCCTCTTTGTGTCTGCTGAAGAAGGCAGACATGGAAGGTTGGTCTTAGCTTTCCTTAAGTGTATTAAGAAAGCTACAGCTTGCTTTCCATAAAGAGATAATGGACCCTCACCACATGTCATCATCTAAAATGGTTTCCTTGCCACAAACATGAATCTGTTCTAACCTCTGTTTGCATCTCATTTAGGTAAATGGGCCCACAGAGAATGGTCTGATCTACCAAAGAAAAAACTGAGGCAGCCAAACAGGAGCTCTTTGAACTGCTTAGTGGTGGGGATCTTGTTGTTCTAGGCTGATCTCTTCTCTTTGACCTCTTTTCTGTATCTGCTCTTCTAGAGAACAGGGCTGGCTAGAGCTCTAGCAGCGTGAGTCACCCACTGACTCTGTGAATTCGGCAAAGTGGGTGGTCTGGGTTCTCTTGACTAGCAAGCATTCTTGTCTGGTTTGATTTATATACACCTTGGATTATTTTTGCCTTAGCTGAAACCTGACTTTTGATGTGGCCCAACCACAAATTTGATCCCTCTCCATTCATGCGTACAGCCCATTCTGCCCCAGTCGCCACATTCTGTCTCCATTTCCCCCTTCTAGACACCAGGGCTTTGGGAACAGTTGAAGTGAAAGGAATTCTAGGTGAGAGGTCATGTCTAGAATACCAAGGATGGGTTCATAGATGTGTGAGCATTGGTAGCCCAGGGCACAGGCCAGCTGGGCCTATTACTGGGCCAAACATCTGCTTGTACATTGAAATCACCAGCTAGTTAGCTGCATGCTGAGAGAAATTTAAAAAAAAAAAGCTTTCTAGGTTCTTAGAAGTTCCTGTGGAGGAGGGTAATTGATATATACTCAGCTGTCTTTAAAAACTTAAACCAGATGTGCCAGCTCAGACCTGGAATACCACTCTGGAGGCAAAGACAGGGGCCTTCCTGGTCAGACTATTGAGTCATTTCCTCAAAATTAAAACAACAAACATAAAAAAAAAGAGTAGCAATATAGCTCCATGGAAGAGTGCTTTTCTAGAATCCCCCAGTGAGATGGATACATGCTTCAATAGTAGAACACTTCTTTAGAATCCCCCAGTGAGAAGCTGGAGGGATGACTCAGTGATAGAGCACCTACCTAGAATCCCCCAGTGAGGGTCTGGGGCATGGCTCAGTGGTAGAGACCCTGTGTAGAATCCCCCAGTGAGGGGCTAGGGGTATGGCTCAGTGGTAGAGCCCTTGTGTAGAATCCACCAGTGAGGGGCTGGGGACGTGGCTCAGTGGTAGAATTCTTGCCTAATATCTGCTAGTGAAGGATGTGGCTCAGTGATAGAGCACTTGCATGGGATCCACCAGTGAGGGGCTGGGAAGTGCCACAGTGATATATTACTTGCCTAGAATCCACCAGTGAGGGAGTAGAGCTAAGGGTTCAAAGTAGTAGAGTATTTGTTTAACATGTTGGGGGGCCTAAGCTCCATCCTTAGAACCCATGCCCCCAAAAAGAAAAATGTGAAAGTTATTCAGGTATCACATTTTATTGCAAACTACTTACCCCAAGATAAAGATTGATGTTCAAGCAAGAAACTTGAGTGTATCACCTGACTGTGTTGCTGTGGATTCTCACTATCAAAGCACTTGACACTTAAGTGAGATTTGCAGAGAATGTCCCATGGGCCAAGTGTAGGATTAGCACCAGGCTCTATCAATGGACACAAGATGGTTTCTGCCTTAACAGGAAGAGCTGTCTTCCAGAATGGGGCCTGGTGTGCCAGTGCAGACAGGATTGATGGTGTGGTCTGCCACATCTAGCAGAGTCCAGCCATGAAGTTGAGAGTCAGAGAGTCAGAGAACAGATGTTAGGAAAGGCTTGTACAGAGGCTGCAACACTGAATCTTAAACCTCAGATTAGTGGGTAGACAAAGGCATCTTGGCCAGCAGGGACACTATGGACAAAGAAATAGACCTACAATTTTTTTCAGACAATTGAATACAGTTATGTTCCTGTAGTGTATACTATGTAGTCTGGGTAGACTTAAAGAACATAAGGCAAGAATGACCTCATGAGAGGTATGAGATGGCCAAGATTAGATGCTTATGGAGTTTAGATCAGAGATCATATGCAAAGTCAAAGAGGAGAAGCTAAGCTTGCCTACAGAGACTGAAGTAGATTGAAAATTGGAAATAATGAAATCCCCAAATTACACATCTAATGAAGGCCCTTGAGAAGGTAGTCTATGAGTGAGTCTATAATAGAGACCAAGAGGCTAATCAGGACTCACCAGAATGATTAGGTATGTGAACACACACACACACACACACACACACACAAACACACACACATACACACACACAGACACACACACATACACACACATGGATATGCTGTCTTCTAAGGCAAATTTTCAAGGAGTATTTTAATCCTAAGAATTGCAGGAAGAAAGCTTTCAGAGGAGCTAAAATGTACCCAATGTCCTTTGCTTATAAGTCTACTGATGATTGAAAAAGAGTCTTCTCTATGATGCAAAGCTCAGAGACCAATGGTATGTATGTATGTATGTATGTATTCATGTATGTATTATGTACACATATATATTAGATAGATATAGATATGTATTATATTATATTATATTATATTATATTATATTATATTATATGGATGGATGGTTGGGTAGACAGAAAGACAGACAGGCAATAGATGAAGAAATGGGTAGAATGGAATATGACTCTATCAGAAACTTGGCGTCAAAGTCAAGAAGATACTCAGCATTATAGCTCTTGCTTTCTCTCTGAGAGGTGTACAAGTGTAGAGAGAGTTAGAGGGTGAAGGCATGGAGGTTGTTAGCAATATAGACTAGAAGAATGAACTGTCTAGACGTAGCCTCCTGGGGGCAGGAGTGGAAGAAACCTGGTGCAGGTGGAGAAGTGGGAGAGCAGATCTCTAATACAGGGTGGATGTGTTTACCACTCTGATAAATGTAGATAAGTGGGGGCTAGGAGGTTGTAAAAGCAGAGAAACATAGAAGGCTTCTGTGACAAACCCTCCCTTCCAAAAGTAACAGTCTAGACAGAAAGCCATCAAAGAACTCTTAGAAATTGCAATAAGGGTGCTGAGGTGTAGATCTCCACAGTTGGCTTCTGGTGGGGGTGAGGATGGGGAAAGACTCAATTTTTTAAGGGGCTGGCTACTGGGAATATATCGGTAACACAAATTGACCTTGTTTCTTTCTCCTCTTTCTTCTTTTTCTTTCTTTCTTTCTTTCTTTCTTTCTTCTTCTTCTTCTTCTTCTTCTTCTTCTTCTTCTTCTT
>NW_022196904.1:27711101-27726837 GCF_008632895.1 Mastomys coucha
GGAGGTGGCTCAATTTTCATGGAATCTACTGCATGAGGAGATGCCTAGGGTAGTTGTACATGCCAGAGATAATAAGAGAATGAGAATAGCCAGGCTAAGCAGTGCTTATCTCAGTGTTTAGGGATTCAAGCAAGCTTTCAAAAGGCTATGGGGGCCAAGGAATATGCCGCCTGTTATCCACATGTCACCCTAGTGCAAAGCTTGTTTTTGAGGCATGTTGTCAAGACCACGGTGCCAATAAAAGAATGAGAAAATTGCCTAGATGAGGTTATTTAAGTGAGTTTATCATGGGACACAATCTCCATAGAGCTATTTGGAGAAGTCAGGAACACCAGTGAAGAGATCTTTGGAATCCAGCACAGAACAGGAGAAGGAAATAATCAGGTGACTGGGTGAGTAGTGTCGAGGATAGGGGCAGAGATAAGGGGCATGGGAAGATTAGATTGATCTCTCAAGGTACAGAGGCATCAGTTTATCCATCCATATACCTATCCATCCATCATATACTATAGATGAATAGAAAGGTGGGTGAATGGTTGGTTGATGGATAGATGGGAAAATGAATAGATAGGCAAATAGATGTAGCTGGATGGGCTGGTAGATCTGATTCTGGATGGACGGTGGAATGGATGGGTATATGCATAGATTAAGAAGTCTGTTCCTAATATCCTTTCACCACTAACTTAATAAATATCTGTAATACCCAAGAGTACATGCTGGGTAGAGGCCTGAGAGCCATAACTGCCCTGTGAAATACTCATCATTCCCTGCTGAACTTAAATTGTCAGTCCAGAAAGATACAGGGTATGGAGGACACATTTCTTTCTTCCTCTGGAGAGCTAGTCAGTAGGCTCTAAGGTTCACTGGGCCATTAGATCTTTGCTAAGAGTTTGAACCACATCTTAAGTCAGACTCCATCATCTCCAGTACCATAGACTCATGCTCCATGCCCTAGGGACTCACTTATCCAGACCCTTGGTGGCCTGGTTATGGGAATTGAAGCTTCCACAACTGTTGCCTTGATGAAGCTTGTGTTACATTACTGTGAAGCCAAGGTTCTATCTAGAGACCACCTCCACATCATGTAAGAATAGATGATATTTTCTTCAATTAAGATCAAACAAAGTCATTGTAAAATTGGGTGTTTCCTTTACTGAGTTCATAAAAAAATGACATAGGAAACTTTCTTAGAAGGGATTTATATGAACTGGAGCATGTTATATGCAAACATATCAACATGTATAAGTTATCAAAGGGTAGAGGGTGAGGAATGACAATTATTTAGAATGTTGCACAAGAAAGCCACTGGAATTATTGGGAGAATGATTCCATAAGGCTAGTACATGGGTAGAATAACCTATCTGTTGATGGTTATGCCTGAGGGAGCCAGGCCTCCCCACTCTCCCTCCATAATCACCTCAAAAGGCAATTCTCAGAGTGGGGATGTCTGGGTCTAATTACTTTATTTCTAATACTAGGATTTCCTATCTTGAATCAATTTCTCCAGCACACATCTACTTCTTCTCATCACTGTCTGGTTTGTGAGTTGGTCTTATGCCATGCAGCTATACACAAAGCACATTGATGATGGATAGATGGGTTAATAGATGAATAATGAGATGCATGGATGGATGGATGAATGGGTGGATGGATGGATTGATGGTGAGTGGATGAATGGAGTGATGTATAGATGGATGGGTGGGAGACTCTGGATAGGTGAATGGGTGGGCAAATCATGGTGAGTAAATGGATGAGCAAGTGGCAAGATAGGTGGATAGATAAGTAAATAGATGAGTGGGTAGATGGATGGATGGATAGGTAGATGGAGGTATGTGGTTAAGTTGGTGAATGAATGGATGGATGAGTGGATGAACTTATCATGTATGCATGCATGCAAGGATGGATGGGCGAGTGGGTAGACAAGTGGGTTGATGAATAGATGAAGGATGGGTGGATAGGTGGATGGGTGGATAAGCCCGTGGGTGGACAGATTATGGACAAGAGGCTGTCTGAGTGGGTAAATGGATAGGTAGGTGGGTGGTAGATGGAGGGTGGGTGGATCAGTAGATGAATGAACAGGTGGTTAGATGGATGGAAAGAGCTACTCCTGATAGTCTCTCTCTCTGTTACAGTATACCTATAACAACTCAGAGAATATGCTGGCAGAACCCGAGAAGCTGTGCCCCCCACATGAAGCCACCATTCACTCTCTTGGACCCAAATTAGAAAGACCACTTCTCAGTCCAGAAAGATTCTGCATAAGAAAGAAACCATTGTCTACACAGGCTCTGCACAGCTTCCAGGCAGAGAATTGCTTCCCTCACCAGAGTGTGAAGCTGAAGCCTACTCTGGAAGCCCCCTTACTGCTGCCACCATCCTGTGTTCACTCCCTCCTGTGGGCATCATGCCAAGCATAAGACCCACCAATAGCACTTCTGCTTGGCTGTGCTAGAGGTAAAGTTCCAGATTCCACCACTGTCCTTGGTGGTCCTAGCTGTCATTGCAATGACATTCAAACAAAGGCTCACACTCTTTCATGTGACCCATCAATAGGCAAGGGGGTCAAGTTAGAAGCGTTGGCTATGACGATGCCCCAGAACCCAGAACTTCCTTATGCTTGGACTTCTCCCTTTACACATCTCCCTATCCTCTGGTCCATCTCTCCCCTACATCATTCACCTAAAAAAGCAAGACCTTTTTCATCGGACCCCGTTAGAATCTGCAGTGTTTGCCTCCCTCCTTCTCTTCCCTGACACCTCCTCCACCTCATCTCAGCCAGCACTTGTGCAAATGACACTTGGAAATTCCACCTTCCCTGGCATGTCGGGATGAGGAAATGACTGGAAACCTGACAGTCTATCACTACCAGGGAGTGACAATTTAAAAAAAAAAAATTCCAGTTATGAGTGTAAGTTTAAAAATGTAACTAAAAGCCTTCATCAAAGTTTAAAGAGCTTCTTGCGCTTTTAGCATTTGCTTATTTTGATTTATTGACAATGACACACCTAGGAACAGCCATCTCTCTGAAGCGGTGAAGTAATGGACTTTGGTGGGAGAGAGAGAAAAAGAGGGGGGTTGGAAAGGAGGACTGGGTGGGGGGGAGTGGAGACAGTACAGCTCGCAGGAGAGAGGCCTCTGATTACAGCCCACTAATTTGTTATGCACTCTGGTAAATCAGCAGTGAATCACATGACAAATAAGGAGAAAAAATTAACAGCTGTCATGTTGTGATGTGTTAATTTCCTGACAGTCTTTGCACTGAAGCCAATTACTGATTTAAGGGCAGAGAGAGAGAGCCCTGTTCAAGCTTCTAATTAGGGCTTCTTCAAGACTAAAAGGATAAAAGCAAAAATAAGAGAAAGGGAATGAGGCAGGTAGCTGGGCTCCGTGAAGCTCACATGCTTTTAAAGCCCCAGTTAAATAGCTTTAAGCTTAAGTGTGTTTAAGATAAGAATTTAGAAACATTTATTCGCTTTTATCCCTGACCCGATGGTTTAGGCTTTTGTGGAGTAATTGGGAGTCGAGCAGGCCCAGGGCTCTTGTTGCCCTCTTTCCAAGCGGTCCAGCCTCTCCGATGTAATCTGCTAATAATACCTTTGTTTAGTCATGTCAACAAGCATTCATCACTGAGGTAGACAAAGGGCGGTAAGCATCCCACCCGCCTCCTACACGGGCATTTGCAGACAGCACATGGCTGGTGTCTGAGCCTCCGATGCACTGTGTGGCCATGTGTAATACTGGACTCCAAGGAGAAATCTGGGTGTGGAGGTCTACTGGGATCTCAGTGTGCAGATATGGAGGCTGCCCTCACACGGACCCAAGGGAAGCATGGATTTGGATGTGAGGGTTTTTGCTAACCTTGTGACTTACCTGGTTCCACTTAAACTTGCATGCCTTCATCATGGGTTCTACTGGTGCAGGGCAAGAGCAGACTTTCTCTAGGGACCGGGAAGTTGGCCATGGGAAGAATGAGAGGGAGCTGGCTGCTGGGAGGCTCATCTAGGGCCATTCCGGGTGCATCCGGGTTTCCTCAGAGTGACATGTAGCAGACACTCCCCTGGGAGTCCAAAGAAAAGTAGGACTCAAGAGCCCATGTGACTTAACTCTGGTCAATTTGGAAGTTTACCTCCCAAGAAGTTGTCCCCATCCCCCCTTCTCTCTTCTCCCTTCACTCTCCCCTTCCCCTTCCTCTCCTGCCACCTGACTACCTCTTCCTCCCCTGTTCCCTTCAGCTCACAGATTGTTGCAAGGCTCTTTGTGATACTCATATTGGGGACTAGAAACCAGGCATCCCATAAGTAGATTCCACGGCTACTTGGAATACTTCTTCAGTAGGTCCCCTGGAAGTGGTTTCCTCTCCCCAGAGTCCGAGAAGTCTCTCAATGTCCACAGCTATTTCATTGCGGCCAAGGGCTAGCCCCTGGGATTCACTGCTTGTATATGTTAAGGATAAGGAAAGAAAGGTAAGGGAAAGGAAGGGGAGAAGGGATCAAGAAAAGAAGAATGGGTAGTAGGAGAGAGATAGAGACTAAGGAAGGATGGAATGGAAGGAGAGGGAGCAAAAGCAGAGGAAGGCAGAGCAAGATAAATACAGAAAGGCTATTATACATAGACAGACACAGACACTCAGTTGGCAACCATGGGGTTTAAGACCATTGCCTTCACTCCTTGGCACTACTTCCTTAGTGTCTCACACACTAATGTGAGATTATTCAGATGGGATCTTCCCGAGTTGATGAGCTGTGAGGTGCCTTGTCAGGTTCACAGACTCCACTGAAAATGGAAACCTGAGTCTCTCTGTTACTCACCCTCAGTCCTGAGTGTCACTATGCTTGGCATAGGCAGAGCTAGGCTAGGGAACCAGTAGAGTTGAGTAGATCTTGGATCTGAATTTTGGGTCCATCCCCAAGCTTAGGGAAGGGCACTCTCAGGAGCTGGTTCCTACAGGAGGTGTGTACTTCAATCAAGCTCAGAGCAGATGGGTGGAACCAAAAAGCATCTTAGTAGAGAGCTGCCAGTCAATTCTGACATTCTCAAATATCCTAGGCTTCTTAAGGTCAGCATCTATTTCTTTCCTTCAAAGGGCTACAGGCAGAGGAGGAGGGGAGCAGAAGCCCTTGACCAGAGTTTATAAGCAACCCACTCCTTCCCATCTTTGCAGGACTGACTCTAGAATTCAGAAACACAGCAGGTCCTCCTTTATGGTGGGCCTTTCTTTCAACAGAGATTTATCACACATCTGAGAGTCAAATAGACCCCTAGCCTAGAGACCCCCCCATCATAGCCCCTGGTGATGCATTCCAGCTCAGGGACCTGCATAACCCCAGCTGAGGTCACATTGACCCTCTGCCCCAGAGGACTGCTGCCTTCTGCTGCCCCAGTGACTGGGTCTAGGGTAAACACATCATTGCTACAATTAAAGAAGCACTCGTGCGTTGACCGGTGAGGGGCAAATAGATCCCTAGAGTCTAAGCCTCCTCCCGGATGGTTTCCTCCTTTCAGCCAGGTGGTCTGATTAAAAGGCTCTGATGGCTTATTTCATTAGGAGTCACTGTAGGTATTGCCCTAGACAAGAATCCTTCGTCATTGATTTTGTTGGTGGCTGCAACCCTAAAGTTGACGGGATGGCTAAAAGGTAATTCACTTGCCAAGCTTGGCTCAATCCTGACCCATTATCAATTGACTTGAAAGATGTCAGCACGGCAAGAGAGTCTATGCTTTTGGAGGAGGGTTCAAGTATGAATAACATAGCATAGGAACATTCACCTGGCTAAGTGCTCTCTGGCAGACTTGTGATGGATGTATTGATTAGCATGGCACCTCCATCAGCACCAAGATATTCTGTGTCCTGGAAGAACACTGTGCTACTTAGCTGTCCTTGGTGGAGAAGAGGCCACTTTCAGAGCCAGGGGCTTCTCCCTTTGCAACCTGTCTGGGCACTGGGAAGCCTTTACCCTGTTGGGTATACTATGGCAGCCCACTAGTGTCTACTGTATTACAGAAGAGCAGGGGCCTCCTTTTGTATGTGTGTCTCTGCCTCTGTCTCTCTGTCTCTGTCTTTCTCTGTCTCCCTCTGTCTCTGTCTCTGTCTCTGTCTCTCTCTCTCTCACTCTTTCTGTGTGTGTGTGTGTGTGTGTGTGTTTTCATGTATACTTTCTGTGCATCTCTGTATGGGTGTGTGTTAGTGCACCTGTGTGAACATGTATGTAGAGAACAGAGGACAGTATCAGGTGTCATCTTCAGAAAGGTTAACCCCCTTTGAGACAGGGTCACCCACTGGCTCATAACTCTCCCATCAGGCTTCTAACTGGACAAGGAGGGGTCCCAGAAATTTTCCTGCCTCTGCCTTCCATGTGCTAGGCTTACAAGTGTGAACCACAATTCTTGACATTTTTACTTGGACTCTGGGGATCAGATGTAGGTCGTGAGAGTGTCAATGGGAACTTTATTGATTGAGGCATTCCTACAGCCCCAAAGCCCCCTCTTCCCATTCATAACCTTTCTCATTCATATGTCTATTGGTCCACAAGGGTAAAAAAGTAAAGTAAAAATCACAGTGGTGTGCATAGAAATTTTAAGATCCTAGCAAAGTACATGCATGAAAACTCAATTCTTGTATGGTAGCTCAGGCTGACCTTGAACTATCCACCCTATCTCTGCTTCCAATGTTGAAAGGGATACAGGTGTGCATTCCCAAGCATAGTGGGCTTCCTCTCTTTCATCCAAAGACCATCAAGGTATTTTTCCATTATCTACTCCCTCCGTAGATGCCTGCAGGCTTATTTCTGGCCACAGAGTTAGGCAGCCCTGGTGTTTAAGAGGCATCATTTTGTGATGTGCACGAGGCCTTATCAGCTCCTGTCCTCCTTGCACTGTGGAGTGTTATCAGCCTCTCTGGGAAGCATACATGCTGGGGAGGCCAGGCTTATTCGAGGACAAAGCTTTCAGATGATGGAGTGGCTGGTGTGAAAGACACATCGAGATAGCAGGTCTCCTGAGAATGTTCTCTGTAAGATTCTCAGCAAGAACAGGTCAAGCTGGGGTCCCACAGCTAAATGGGTATGTGGGGAGAGGAGCAATACAAATGTATGAGGCACCTTGGTGTAAGGACAGGGCAGCCTTTTCACAGATACAGTCCCTGGAAAGAACTCTGCCATCTACATATGAGCAAACTGGACCCTTGTGACTTCTCACAGACCCTGGGATGTTCTAGGTTCTTAAGGAACAACCCTTGGACCTTGCAAGACAAGGTTCTTCTTTGAAAGAGAAGTTTTGTTAGGAGGCAGGAGAGTAGCTGCAGTCTTGCATGTCTGAGGGGAAGCAGAGTCTGCAGGAAGTTACCTTCCAAAGCTCAAGGGCTCAGAGAATCACAGGACTTGGCTTGGCTCTGGAAGAATTTTTCACTCTCAAATTCTACCCATACCCATAGCAAATTTTGTCTGGAGACTGTCTCAGATACAGGAAATAGTTTTGGAAGAAGTGGGTGTGGGAGACACAGCATTTTGTCAGACTTTATTCAGTTTGGGCTGGGTAAAAAGACAAAGTAAGCAGTCTGGTGGACCTGGTGTCTGTCACATGATCTTCACTCTAGCTGCTTTGAAGGTTTATGTAGGAAGCTCTAATGTTTAAATACTGGTAGGCCACAGAACAAGCTCAGGACTAGCCTGGAAATTTAGCAACACTTGTTTCAATTTTCTTTTTCTTTTTTTTTTTTTTTAAAGTTTGAGGATGTGGCTCAGTGGTAGAGACCTTGCCTAGAATCCCAGTGAGGAGGCTGGGAGCATGGCTCAGTGGTAGAGCCCCTGCCTAGAATCCCCTAGTGAGGGCTAGGGGGTAGCTCAGTGACATGAAGGTGGGCATATATGCACCCAGTTCTCAAAGGAGACTGAGACCATCACACTTTTAATGCCTCTTCCCTTCCACCTTCTGAATCAGACTCTATCATTATACAGATCCAGTTCCAACCCGTGCTCTTGAGACCACCAAATACAAGTTCCTTATCCACCATGAACTACAATTTAATTTTAAAAATGATAGAAGAGAAGTAACATAGCCAGGCCTGGTGGAGCAGGCCTGTAAATTCTGGGCTCATAGAAGTTTGATGCAGAAGTATAACAAGTTTGAGGCCTGACTGACCTACAGAGTGAGGTAAAGTCCAGCCTGGCCACCTTAGTGAGGTGATCTCAGAAGAAAAAGTAAAAAGAGGTCTCAAGATAGAGCTAAATGACAAAGTATGGATGAGGCCTGGAGTTCAGCTACAGCTCAGCATAAGTAAAAGAAAGTCAGCAACGCTCTGAGGTCACAGAGCCACTGTCAGGGTCAACTGAAACCTGGCATATGACAGAGTCTTTGAAGCTCTTGATGCAGATCACAGTCCCAAAGTGCCTTTTCTCAGGATGTGTTTCCCATCTGTAAAATGGGTACAACAGACCTCTCTGCTGCTCTGCGGGGCTCTTAGGAAGGCAGCAGCACCCAGCCTGGTTAAGGGAGGAACTGCGGTGGGTGAGTGGTAAGTAGCCTTTCTCCACTGCGTCCTGACATTGGGCTGTTTCTCAACCCCATCTCAAGGAGGGGTTGCCCCTGATGGGGCTATTGCCTGATGGAGGGCTTGTCACCCCAACTACCATCTGGCTTTTCTCAGCATCCCTGTCTCAAGACCTTGACCTTTCCTAAAAGCTCAAGGGTAGCAGGGGGAGGGGAGATTGTCTTTTAATTTAATAGGAAAAATAATTCGTAGGTTTGTAATGAAATTGGACAAGCAGAACATAACAAGTAAATACAATACAAGTACGCTGCAAGCCTCTAAGGTAACAGAAAATAACTAGTTTTAGTTGCCTTTTTAAAAAATCTATTATGAAGAATGTCAAGCATTTGACAACACAGTATTTAATAAAAAATACTATAATTTGTGTTTAAGCGATAGCAATAGATATTACATTTATTTTATTTCTATCCAAGGAGACAGGTTTGGGATTTCTTAAAGGAATTAGGAAATACAAAGTGAGAGGTTTAATGGGCCTGAGATGAGTTGGCTGTGGGCTGGGGCTCCCTGGGGCTTCCACATGGGGACATAGTCAGCTGGAATGGAGGGGGTTTTTGCCCAGCCCACATCAGCTCTGTGAGAACTGACAGAAAGATATGGTAGAACATTGCAGGAAAAACAGCAAAGGTCCAGCAAGGTTGGGGGACATGGTGGAGAGCGTGACATATGGTCATTTTGATCCCTGGAAGGTGTCACTCCAACTGTTTCCTGTGACACATTCAGAGAAGGGCGATCGAGAGGATGAAAACCAGAACAATGTGAATGTCCGTCAAAGGGAAGGTAGGGAAATCGAGTGGCATATCTCTCACGGAAGACTGCCTTGTAAAGCTGGGTGTGGACAGATCTCTAAAATGCAGAAAGGTGGGAAAAGGCTAAGGAGATTTATAGATTTAAACACACTCGTGCAACCACAGAAAGTGAACATAGACATTTCCATGGGTCTGGAAAACCAACAGCAGTAGGGACCACCATTGGAAAGATGATATGGAAGGGGATCTGGAAGGGGTAGAAAAGGAACTGGGAAGTGGCTGTGCTGGAGTGTTTGCCCAGAGCTCTCCAGGTTCAGTTTGTTTGGACGATGAAAACAGAGACAATGGAAACAGAGGCTTAAGTGAACCAGCTCCCTCAAATAGGAGTGCAGAATCCTTGACTTTAAAAATGTCTCTGGTAAGTGTTATTTATTTATTTTTAAATGAATGTTCAAGACTTAGATATTTGGCTTTCCTGTGTGTGTGTGTGTGTGTGTGCCTGTGTGTGTGTGTGTGTGTGTGTGTGTCCTCCAAATAATAAAATTGAGAGGTGCCTCAGATACCTCTGTAGCTGGGAGGGGGCTCCCTGGGACTAGAGCTGGGACTAGAGGGAATGTCTGGACTTAGAGTTGGCCACACAGAAGGCCAGGTCCTTAATTTCAGTTGTTTTGGGGATGGCAAACTCTGGTTGGTTGGTCTGAGCAAAAGTGTAGCAGCAGACTGTCTTCCCAAGTTCTTAGATGGGAAGGCCAGACAGGGCTTTGGCAGAAGAGAATGTCATGCGTCACTGGGGTGATGTGGATGCTGCAGGGAGAGGAGGGATAAGGGAAGGGTCAGAGGTATATGATTACCTCACTGACATTGAAGAGTGGGGCACTAGGGTGTGGGCACTGGCCTGAGTAAGGCTGATGCCCTCTGAACCAAAGCCTAAATGTCAACAGCAAATGTCAACCCAGGATCTAGGCTTCAACTTTTCAATAGAAGCTAAAATCATCTATTTCAATGAGAGATCTGCATTACTACTACTACTTAATTGATTCAAATGACTGTAACTTTTGAATACAGTGCACAGATCTTGGGTTCTGTTGAGCTTCAAGTTGTGCATCAAGTCTACTAGGTCCCAGAGACTTCCTCATGGTTACACCATAAACACAACCCAAGGACCCCTGAAGTGGCCCCATGTGATTCTCATGACCACACATCTACTCCTCAGCCATTTGATCCCAGCCAAGTCTCTTAGACTCTCTGCGCCTCTATTTCCTTTGAATCAAATGAGACTTGTTACACCCAGATCCTGGACCATGGGGAAGGTTAAATAATGCCACCTAATCAGAAGAGAGCATGCTGCAAGCAGCAATGTGTTACACACACACCAAGAGTGAATGCCACAAGAAGATTTTATAAGCACAGGGTCCATGGAAAATCCATCCAGCAATCCATGTTTTCATTCTCAACTGGGTAATGTTCCCAAGAATTCCTCTTGTGTGGATCAAAACAGGCAACGCCAGCATCTAGACTCTATTGAAAACTATTTCTGTGTGGCCAGCCAGGATTTGAGCATAGATAAGACCCTATCTTCTGCATGGCTCTGTGTCCATTTGTCACCAGAAAGGAACACTGAGAAGGGAGTTGCCTCTTTGCCTGAGTTCTCATGGCTAACACCACCCAAGACTGTTTTGCCTACAGCTGTTCTCAGCTGTCTGAGACCACACCAGAGGAGGGACTCAGTGGGTGACCTATGGAGAAGAACACACCAGTGGTAAGAGGCCCGCATACTAAGCTGTTGACACTTAAGGAGTTAGTAGGGATAACTGTCTTTGATTTGGAGTATCCAAAGGGTGGGTATGTGAAGCTGAACTAAGACTTGATGTGCTGTAATTATGCTGGCAGCCTGAGTGGGACAATCTTACAAGGTGAGATTTCGGAACCAAGAGCCATGACTCTTTCAAGGACATCAGTGACCTACAGCAGAATCTGACTACATGCCCTATGTAAAGGTCTCTTCTAACACATTCTCCTAGAACATTCCAGTAACCAAGCAGTACAGTCACCTCTGTAATCCCTATGTATCACAGACTGAGGATTCTTCTATGACCCATGCAGGCGGCTGTGTTCTCCTTGGGTATGTCTGTTAGTCTTAGGTCAGGAAAGGATCAAATATATAGGATGACAGTCCCTTGGACCTCACCCACCCACCCCAGGCTCTGCTCAGGTAGCCTGTGGCAGAGCCTGAAAAATTCATAATCTTGGCACTTGGATGGTAGGTTCCGCCTATTCTCCAGTCCTATAAATTAATTCCCTAATACATAATTAACTAGAAGTTGAAAGGTGAAGTTGAACTTGACCAATTTACTCTTCTGAAACTGGTCCGGTTCAGATCATGTGATTTTAATTCTTTCCGTATGACCAGGTGATGGGGAAGGAAGAAGCAGGGGAGGGAAATGCACAGATTAATTTCATTCCTTAACCTCCCTAATGCGCCTGCTTGCTTGCATCGTGTTGCAGACAGCAGATCATCACATGATTTATGGGACTGACCGCTGCCTGCATCTCTCAGGCTAATGACACACACACTGGAGTCATTGATTTGTATGAGTAGCCCCCACTCTTCATTTATCACAATTTAATGTAAGAGTTTGCAATGCAGAAAAAAATCCACATGGGAAACAGGGACCTATAGGCCCAGCCGCTAACCAGTTATGAATCATTTGCTGCCTTTAATATATAGACTGTTCTATTCTAGAAAATGCCCCCTAAGGTCATCGTCTTCTCCTGAACATCCCGACAATTAAAGTCCCCAAGAAGCTGTTTTAAGATGCATGACCCACCAGCACCTTTGTTAGCTCACACTATCTTGTAATGCATGCTATTGATTTGCGTCTGAACTCTCCGGAACCCTTCATAAGCCATAACCCATGAAAGTTTCTGAGGGTAGGGCTGGAGGAGTAGCTTCTGGGATGGACAGGCCAGCCAGGCTGCATATAGGTATAGGGCATGACCCCTTCTCCACGCAAGCACCGTGGGTAAGCCAAAAGTTACCTGTAGCTCTGAGCACTGGGACTATTCACATACCCTAGATTAAAAATAATTCAACAGAGGACTTTTTATATCTGATTATTAAAATTGCCAACAATTAATAATTTGGAAGATTCAGAAAAGGCACTCAAGATATGTTGAGCAGTAGTGCTGAGAAAACCTTGCACATCCCCTGGGGTGACACCCCCAAGTCATGAGTAGCCTGACCTGTCTCCCAGGAGGGTCATATTTATTACATTTTACACATTCCATTTTAAGCACACATGACTTAGTACTTTTTTTGTTGCTATACCAGAGGCTGTGAAGTCCATGATCAGTTGGGTATGTGTGGTGACATTCTTCTTGCTAATATAGACCCTCTGGAGAATGTTTAGAGTCCTGTGGGAACCATAGACAGCCAAGCTGGCTTTCTTAGGAGCCCAGGACCGGGTGACCCTACTTACAAGAGTAGAATACTCACAACGTCAGAACCTCATCTCTTCAATGGTCCCTCCTGAACCAAACTCTTTTTACCTCACAATAATCAGAACCCTAGCACAACTCTATGTCCTTAAATGCAAAGCACAACTCTGAAAAGATAAAATACAAACCTTCAAAGAAGCATGCAGATGTAGAGATCTTGACCATGCCTCAAAATTGCTTTATGACAGAGATGTTTCAGGACGAAAAGGTTTTGGAGCCTTGTTCTTATAAATCAGATAGATCATAGACAGAGATGGACAAAGAAGACACTGGGGAGCCAGAAGAATCAGGGCCTAGTGTCCCAGAGGAAGTGAGGCTCAGCTCTAGTTGCAAAACAATAGGTCCAGAACAACAATAGACATCCTTATGTGGATGGAAGAGATCCCAGGAAGCCCCAACATGAGAAATCATCTTCTCCAGGGACAAGCACACAAACTGATCATCCAGTACCAAATGGTCAGCTCTGAAAACATATATACAAGTAACGGAACACAGACCGAGTGGGTTATGTTTATGTATTTAGAAGTGTGTGTGTGTGTGTGTGTGTGTGTGTAGCAACAATTACTGAAAAAAAAGAAGTCATACATTTGAAATAGAGCAGAGAAGAGCATATGGGAGGGCTTGGAGGAGGTAAAGGAATGTGGATATAATATAATATTATAATCTCATAGTATATAATATTATAATCTCTGTGTGGTCCAGCCTCCGGATTGTATTCCAGAGAAGTACCAATTCCTGTATTTAAAATGGAAACTTTCCTGTGGGAAGTCAACTTAAAGAGGAAAAGAGTTTCTTTGGATCAGGGTTTCACAGGGCTTAGTCCAGGGTCACTTGGCTTTGTGTTTATGGGCTTGCATTGAAGGAAAGCATTGTGCTAATGAGGCAAAGCCGCTCTCCCTATGGTAGCTTCTGCCTGAAATTCAGGGAAGGTGAGTCTCCAGATAAGTGCTACCTACCCTTCAAAGGCTCATGTTCAAAAGCTGTAACCTTCTTCCAGCCATGTCCACCTCCTACAGCCTACCACCTACCTGCAATGCAGTCATATTAAGCCTCCGTAAGGGAATTAACACCCATCTATGACAGCAAAGCTGTCATGAGCCAATCACTTCCCCTAAACCATCATTTGCCCACAAAACCAATACAGGAGCCTTTGAGGGACAATTCAGATGCAAACCATAAACTAGTCTTTACTTGTGTCAGTATAACAGAAAGAGCGCAGCTGAGCCCAGACTAAACGCCAGTGTGAGGCACTAGTTATTGATGGCTCCCACCTGGCTAATGAGTGTACATGAACCACACAGTCTGCCAAATTCTCTGACTCACTGGGGAAGAGCCTGGTCAGAGCCAAGAGGAATGTACATGCTTGCAGACCAAGGAACTCTCCAGAAGGGGCACTGGCACCCTGAGCAGTAATAGGAGTTTTGTGCACCCTGAAATGGCTTAGACATTGGGTTCAGTATAAAAGTAAGAATCTCAAGTTAAAATTTTGGATGTGGAGCAAGGGGAGGAGAACTTTCTGTTCACCATATTTATTGGGCAATGGTATAAAATCTCTTATGATAGGGCCGTAGACTCTAGAGACCCATCATACTCCTGGAAAGCATGAATAACAGAGCGCCTGTTGTTAATACTATAGTGTTCTGCACTGGAAATCTGTTGAATAGAGCTTTTCATGCTTCCTGTGAACTGGGTAGGGGTGAGGGGAAGAGAGAGGGAGAGAGAACAAGATAGGAAGGGGGATGGGGAAGCAGGGAGAGAGGAGTGGAAGGAAGTCAAAGAAGAGAGATAGGGAAGGGGTGGGGTGGGGGGAGGGAGAAATGGGAGCCAGAGAATATCCTAAAAATCTCACATGTTAAAGACCAGAATAAACCTTTCTCTATCTAAAGCAATCACCTGAGGTATTTGGCCACTTAGTGGCCTCTACAGGGCCTCCTTACAGTCATACATTGCATGGCCTCAGAGGCTCTCAGGAACTTAAACAGGGGTCTCTATAACCCCTTCAGTCTTGTAGCTTTCATGTCTGAGAGGCCAGTACCATAGATGGTACAATGTAGTTTGTAGTTTTAAGTAAAACCCACGATGAATCCGGATATGTGCTGGCATCCGAGGTCTCACCCACCACCATGGCTAGCTCTATGCTGCCTGTCTCATCCTGGTTCCTGAGACTAGCTTGCTAAGCTAACCAAACCAGTTTAACCTGAAATATCTGAAGCTACTGCTTGAATTCCTCAGGCCATCCACCCCTTGTAGCTGGCCTGAAGAATGCCAGCTACTGCTCACTCAGTTACCCTTAGCCCCGTGAAATGAAAACATTAAAGACTTATATTTTATGAGCCAGATTTATAACGGTAAATCTCCAACTCCAAAATGCTCATGCAAAGAACACAAAACTCAGTTAAAAAAATAAATACAAGCCACATGCCCAGATTGGGCAAATATACTCTACACTACTCTATTGCCCAGCTATGAAATCCCTAGCTACATGGGGCTCCTCCGGGCCACGTGGGTCTGTTCCATCTCCAACCTCTTCTTCCTCCATCTTCTTGGCCCTCCATCCTCCATCCTCCATCCTTCATCCTCTGTCCTGTCTTCCTGTCTTCCTCTTCCTCTCCCTTCTCTAAAACTTTCAGCTCCACTCTTTGTTCCACTGCCCAATCACAGGCTCTAGCCTTATCGGACTAATTAAGATTTCACCTGACATCACCTGAGTACAGGATCTACTTGTTGGGGCACCCTTCTTGAGGGAGCAGAAAATACAAACAGCAATCCACAACTCTGCAGTTGGGTCCTGCTGCCAGTGGAAGATGTCACCTGGTCTTCAGCTGTGTGGCCTCTGCATGTGTTGACATCCAACTCAGAGAAAACAGTTTCCTCCAGTTGTTTCAGAGAAGGACAATCCTACTGCTCTAGGCTCACCTAAGCCTCTCTCCTTTCTTTTTTTTTTTTG
>NW_022196904.1:27727077-27753752 GCF_008632895.1 Mastomys coucha
TGTGTGTGTGTGTGTGTGTGTGTGTGTGTGTGTGTGTGTGTGTGTCTATATGTGTTGGAATCCCCCCACACCCTCAGAACTGGAGTTGCAGATAGGTCTGAGCTGTTATGTGGGTACCGAGAATCAAACCAAATCCTCTACAAGAGCAACTAGTGATCTTAACCATTGAACCATCTCTCCAGGCCCTAAGTTTGCTTTAATGGTGCTAACTCCTTTAAAAATGCAGCTGCTTTCTATGTAACTGGTGCTGTCTGTGCCCTGGACTACTCGCTGCCTGACTCCTGGGGTTTGGAGGTGAGATGATGCTGAATCAATGACAGAGACTCCAGGAGCAGGTGAGAAACCCTGCAGCAAAGCTGCTGCAATCTCCTTTAATACCTTCCATCCATGGCCCCACTGGTCCCAAGAAAGCATCTCTTCTAAACAGCACTTTCCAATTGGCTGGCATTGTCTGCATCAGCAGTCCTTGGTCTCTCAGGCAGGCTTCAATTAGGTCCTCCTGCAGGACCTAATTTTTATGGCTGCATAGCACCCCAGCATTTATGTAGAGGCAGCCCTCCTACAATCCAATGCCACCTTCATCTTTCAGCTGCTCAGGGGCAAGAAGCAGGGACAAGGGAGAACCAGGCTGGGACCTGGTTAGAGCAATCTGCAAGTGAAGGGTGTGAAAGACAAACCCAAGACACAGGCAGAGGTGAAAGGTATAGGTGACATTGGGTTTCTATGAGGAGACAATGTGTTTTTGCCTCCTCCACCTAGTCCTGGGGGTCTCTGTTAAAAGAGTCAGCTCAGTATTTAAGTCTCGCAGAGAGGAAGCTGTGTCCTCTTCATAGGTATAGCTGTATCATAACACAGTGCTCTTGCTATTACACCTTTCTGTCACATGATGGACTTTCTGGTTTAGGGTAGTTTTCTTTTTAGCAATGTACTTGTACATGTGAAAGGCATGTCTTCCTGTCTGTTAAATACAGCCATGAACACAGCAGAGGTCTGGGCAGTTTAAATAACTGCATAGATCTGAGGCCTCCGGTGTATGTTGTTATAGTCAAGGTGCATTAGGAAGCCACAAGTCCATTTAAATTGCACAAGTTTAGAAAAATGGAGGAGAGAAACATTCACCCCCCATGCTCCTCCTGCTACCATGCCCCATGTGGTCCCAGCAGATCTGTTCCTGCAGGGTATATCAGGGGGTCGGGGGAGGGAAGACGCTTTACACCCTCTTCATCAGAGTCTATCAAGAGGAAAATGGCAGAACATGACATTACGGGTGACATTAATGTTGACATTAACAAGTAGAATGTCTCCTAGAGAAGGGAGGACTTTGAGGATACCCAACTGTCCTCCATCTTGGTGTCGATGGCTGCCTATTCTCTCAGTTTTCTTCTGGAAGGATGGTTGGTTGGTTGGCCCTGTGCATTTGTGGGAAGTTGTGCTTCATGGTTATAAACTGTAGCCTTTTGCTCACCAACTGTGACTCTAGCGGAATCATTTATAGCCCATTAATCCTCAGTTTCCTAATCTATAAAATGAGTGCAAAACTGAAACAGACTCAAGCTATTGCTTTGAGAAACTAAATAAAATAGAATCACCCTGTGCATTTATGACCAGGCGGTTCCAGAACACACAGTGGATACCAAAACCTATAGATGCTTACACTGCTTATAAGACACCATTATACACAACTCACATGCATGAGCTCTATGTGTTAAATCATCTGTTGAGTACTTATAGCATCTACTATAATGTAACACTATATAAGTATTACACTGTATTGTGTATTGAATAACAAACGAAAACTATTTTTCTTCCAAGTTTGTTTAAACTCAAGATGAGACAACAGTCTCTGTCAGCAATTTGTTTTGGCTAAAAAGACAAATGGGAAAAATATTCAAAAATATCAAAACTACATGGTAGTGGGGCACACCTATAGTCCTATCATTCAGAGAGCAGAGGCAGGGGCATCATGGGTTCAAAGCTAGATTGGGCTACTCAGCAAAAACTGAGAGTAGAGAATTTAGCTCAATGGTAGAACTCTTGCCTAGCATGCAGGAGGCCCTGGGTTTTGTTTTTAGAATAGAAAAATAAATCATATCAATAAAAAGAACTAATATATCCAAAGTGTTTTTATTATATGGCATTTAACTTGTGATCACCGGTGATGCTACTTTGTGTCACCTGTCACCTTCCCCTTCACAGCGGTGATTCTATGACCTCAACATAGTTATACATCTATGACTATATGTGTGTGTGTGTGTGTGTGTGTGTGTGTGTGTGTGTGTGTATGTATATGACCAGTGCTCTTCAAGAGTGTGCAGCAATGGCAACAAGCAAGCTGGAAATATTGAGACATCATCACAGACCAGAGGAACTTAAGGAGACATGACAACTTAACATACAAGCCCGAGCTCTTAGATGGAACCCCATGACAGAAAGAAGGGTTAAAGGAATGCCTGTGGAAAATAAGGTTGGATGTTTAGTAAGTAACAACCATGTTCACTCGATTTGACAAATGCAAAGCTGTTAAATGAATTTTCAATGTTGGAGAAAGAGGAGGAAAGGCATGTAGGAAATCTTAGTAATATCTTTCAGCTCATCTGTTAATCTGACATTGTTATGAAATAATTCTTCGTACAAATGAGATCAGGTAGAATAAGTCACCACATACGTACTACCCATAGGAAAGCCAGAGCAGCCATGTTAGTACTGGATAAATACACTGGATAAGTTGCCAGTTGAAAAGAGGTATACGTGAAGGCATAGCAATACGTTTGCCAAAGAGGCATGGTATATCCAGGCACATGGGCACTGAAAAACACAGCAAGGGTCTGAGGGTGTAGACCCCATGGTTATCACACACCAGATCCCAGGTTGTGTCTCCAGTATAGCATATAGCAGCAATAGCAAGATGGTTTTAAGAAACATCAAAACAGGGGTAAAAAGAATCCAAAAGAGAATGAGAAGAAGGAAAAAAAAAGGAGCAGCTATTAATGAAGATTTAAACAGCATTTTAAAACCATTAGTAATTGAAAATAAGAAGATCAAAAATGTCAATAAAGACATAGAAGTGTCTAATATTCTGTTGCAGCAGTGTGTCAAGCAGATATGCTCTGGCTCACAGAGGGAATTTGTCTCCGTCTTCTCTCAGGTTCACATTCGTGATGTCCCATTAGCAGCTGAAACGTCACAGGATGTCACATTAACATCTAACATGTCACGGGATGTCATGTTAGCAGCTAAAACGTCACAGGATGTCACATTGACAGCTGAAAGGTCACATTGGTTGTTTAAGTGGCTGGTGGAATTCTTCGTTCAGTTAGCTAGTTTTTCTTCATCAGAGCTTGAAAATGATTAATTCAGTTTCTTCAGTAAAGAGCTCTTTGCCTTCTCCTCTTTTCCCTCCTCCCCCTCTTTCTTCTTGCTCTGTTGAGGGACAAACCAAGGATACCAAGAGTGCCATGAAGCACTCTACCACAGAGCTAAGTCTTCAGCCCATCTGTTTCTTCTTGCAAATACCAGGTTTTGTCTCTTCTGAGATCCAGTTAAACATTTCTTGAGATACAGTTATCAACCAGAACTCAATAGCATTTAGTGGCATATAAAAACAACCAAGATGGTAGAAAAATATTTTTTTGTGTATCTATGTCAGTCATTACCAAGAGACCATGGGAGAACATAAAACAGGCTTTAAAACATGAAAAAAAAATAAAAACATAAGGTAATTCAAACCATAAGAAGTATATCCTCTATCTGCCATGAAACAAACCTAGACAGACATAAATATATAGTTAAGAAAATCCACAAATAATTGGAAGTTAAACAATATACCCATAAATATCTCTAGGACCAAAAACCAACTAACCAATCAACCAAAACAAAACAAAAATGAAGATACTTCAAAAGGAATGAATAAAAAAAAGTCATGGAAATACTAAGTGAATAAAAAGAGAGCATCAAAATGCATGAGTTGTAAACAAAGCAGTGATTACTGAACACCTATAATACCAACTGCTTGTATTAGAAAGGAAAACACTGAAATAAATGATTTCACCTTTTATTGGAAGGAATTAAAATGAATAAATGAAATGTAGAATTAAAAGAAACACTAAGGCTCAGACATTAATGAAACAGAAAGGAGAGAAGCATCTAAAGACACGTGATTCTTTTTTTGTTTGTTTGTTTTTGGTTTTTGGTTTTTTCGAGACAAGGTTTCTCTGTGTAGCCCTGGCTGTCCTGGAACTCACTCTGTAGACCAGGCCGGCCTCAAACTCAGAAATCCGCCTGCTTCTGCCTCCCAAGTGCTGGGATTAAAGGCATGAGCCACCACCGCAAGGCTTGGCATGTGATTCTTCATGTGTTTCACACTGAGAAGGCTGCAGATGGAATACCTAATAATGAAAAGGGATGCACAGATTTCCAATACTCAGCATTTAGGAGGAGGCATTACTACACATCCGACAGACATGCATGCAAAAGACAATAGGGATATTATACATAATTCTTGTAGAGAAATTTTTTAAGTGTCTCCGTGAATTTGACAAATCACTTGAATGATAGGGATTGTATACATAATTTTTGTAGAGAAATTTTTAACTGTCTATGTGAATTTGGCAAATTGCTTGAATGATCCTTCTCACTGAATTAAATTCAAGAAGACAAGAAGGAAAAACCGATGGGGTTAGGGTTAGGTTCGTGGTAGAGGGTTTGACTAGGACATGTGATCTTGGGTTCCAACTTCAACAGAAGGAGAAGAAGGAAGAAGGTGGGGAAGAGGACAAGAGACAGCCTTTTATTGAAGAAACTGAATTCATAATTCAAAATCTTCTGACAGAAACCAAGCTAGCTGATTGAAGATCTTCAACATTTCCTTATGGTATAAACAATATCAGTTGCACATAAAAACTCCAGGAAATACAAGATGAGAAAAAGCATTCCTATTTATTTGTTTAGCATCGACCTGATATCAAAAGTAGAAAACCATATCACTATAAAGGGGAATTATGTTTGAATGTACCTCATGGATGTAAAAATCTTTAACAAAGCCAGGTACAGTGGTGAACTCCTGTAATCCTAGAATTTAGAAGGCTGAAGGAAAAGGATTGGGGAGGGGGCAAAGTTCAGTTTGGGGCCCTATTGCTTAACAATAACAAAAATTCTGGTCATACTTTTTACAAATCCAGTCCATCAAAACACATATATGACCATACGTGATACTTGGTGCGCTTACTCAAGGAGCAATAGACTGATGACAGCCAAAAATTAATTAATATGATTCCCCTTCATTAGAGAACTGAAGTAAAGAACCACTAGTAAGTGGTGCCATAACACTGATTTTGAAATGTGCATTTGTCTCGACATGAATTGGGCAAAGTGAATATGCACAATTGTGTCAAACACAACCCCGGCCTACAGCCTCCCACAGCTGCAGTGAGGGGCACAGTTACACACAACGCCCACAGCCATACAGCTCATCCAGCTCCCATCAATTTCAGCTTAGCACATGCTGACTGAGCCACATCCTTCTCACCTTCCTCTACCCTCTTCCTGTGACTCCATGAACTGCAGCCTTCCCAGCAGGGTCTTCTACAAACAAATTCAATGTTTTCCAGGACAAGTACACGGCATGTGTATTTTGTAGTCATCTTGCCTTTCCTAACCATGGGGGAAATGTACACAAACCAGGGCTGCCATTCTCTCTCTCTCTCTCTCTCTCTCTCTCTCTCTCTCTCTCTCTCTCTCTCTCTCTCTCTCTCTCTCTCTTTCTGTGTGTGTGTGTGTGTGTGCATGTGTGTGTCACCAATACAGTTTTTGTCTGTTATGCTCTCACCCCAACTTTTCTATAAGCACTGAGGTTTTTCCTTGCGAGATTTAAAATAGCATCGTGCTTTTCAGGAATATGCACCCTGTTATAGCAGAACTAATTGCAATCATCTTAATAGACACAGAAAAAGCATTGGACAAAATTCAGCACCAATTCAAGACAAGAAACTCTCAGCAAAGGCGGAATACAGATGGTGCCTGACTTACTATGTTTCAACTTATAAATTCTTGACTTCAGGATGGTGTGAAAGTGACATGGATTCAGTGGAAACTGTACTTTGAATTTTGAATTTTAATCCTTTCCCAGGCTAGGGACATGCTGTGACACTCTCTAGTGATGCTAGGTAGGAATGGCAAGTTCCCAGTCGGCAGGTGGTCTCGGGATAAACAACTGATGCTCTGCAGTGCACTGCCTGCTAATCCAGGGGGTTTGCTAGGTTAATCTATGCCTCATTTCCCTCCTGCACATTATACACTACCGTGAGTGGTGCTGGAGGCAGCCCCCTCACAAATGGAGGGAAGAGCCATATCTGTGAAAGGGAACATCCTGGACCAGATTAACAATGCCTATAAAGAAACAACTCTTCATGTTGTATTTAGCTACAGAATATTGAACGCCTCTCTTAAGATGGGAAAGAGGCAAAAGTGTCTGACGACTAGCTCCATTAAAATAGTAATAGCTGTCCCCTTCAGTACAGTAAGGCAAAATGCATACACACACACACGTGTACACATACATAAGCACATCTGCATACACTTATGCATACATGCATAACTAAATGATATATAGATAATATGACAACCTATGAAGAAAGTCTAAATAATATATCAAAATCAGAATTAATAAATGAATTTAGTGATGTAATCAAAATAAAATGCTGTAATAATTTTTAATAATAAAATATATATCAAATACTTAGAAAGGTTTGAAATAGTATCAAACCCTTTTAAATAAGAGTTAGGCATGGCAGCATCTACTTTAATCCCAACTCAGAGGAATTTGAGGCAGAAGGATCATGAGTTCAAGGTCAACATAAACTACATAATGAGTTCTAGACCAGCCCTGAGCTACACAGTGAGACCTTATCTTAAAAACAAACTAATGTGTTGTAATATATCAAATTTCTGCAGCTGGAGATGTGGCCCAGTTTGAAGAGTGCTTTCCTAGGATTCATGAGGTTTGATCTCTGCATCGCATAATGACAGATATGGTGGTGTACACCTGTGAAGCCAGCACCCAGCAGCTGAAGCCAGGGGGCTCCGAAGTTCAAGTTCTCCTCAGCTGCACAGTAAGTTTAAACCTAGCCCAGGCTGCATAAGATCCTGTCTCAGACATACATATATATATATATATATATATATATATATATATACACATATACATATATATGCATATATATATACATGCATATATATATACACACACATATATGCACATACACACACACATATATATATATACATTACATATACATCATATACACATATACATATATGTGTAATGATTTATATATACATATATGTTTAAGGATATATGCATAAGTGTATATATAAGAATATATTTACATATATGTATATATCTTATATTTTTTTGTGTAATAGTATAATCAAAATAGTATTTAGAGATAAATGAATAATAGAATACTAAGAGCAGAAGTGAAAGTTACTACTGAGATAGGGTAGGAAAATGACACTGAGCTATGCTGTATAGAAGGGTGGAACACCCAATAACATTAGTATTTACTTTGTCTCAAATTAATCTATAGATTTAATAGCTTAGGCAAAATCCCTTAAGAGTTTTGATAAACTGAGGCTAAATGTAATATGGAAGTGCACATGTATAGAAATAAGATGGACAATAAAGCCAAAGGAGAGAGACTTGAGCTCCTTGTTTTAAAGATGGCTGAAAAGCTAAGCAATGAAGATACTTTGGTACTCATGTCACATGGAAGAAAACAGATGAACTGAGCAAAATGGAGAGCTCAGGGTGGAAATATGTGCCTTTGTTGGATGGAATTTTGACAAGACTTCCAAGATGGTCAAGGGAGAAAGAAGCCTGTATGGTAAACCATGAGAAAACAACCACATATATATATATGAACAGTATAGATGTATTCTCTGATATCTTGCTATACACAGAACTAAACAGAAGAAAGTTAATAAGAAAATCCTATAATGTTTATCAGATAAAATATAACAAACCCTAACAGGAAAGACTGAAAAAAAAATGGACTTAAGGAAATTTCAAATTTATACTTGTCAATAAAAATCGTTTTTTAAAAAATAGACAAGGTAAAACAAGTGAAAATATTTAAGAACTTTATCTGAAGAATGGAACTGAAGGTGTAGCCTAGCAATAGAAAGCTACTAGTGATGGGCTGGGGGTGTGGCTCGGTTATGGGGCCCCTGCCTAGAATCCCCCAGTGAGGGGCTGGGGGTGTGGCTCAGTGGTAGAGCCCCTACCTAGAATCCCCCAGTGAGGGGGTGGGGGCTGGCTCAGTGATAGAGCCCCTGCTTAGAATCCCTCAGTGAGGGGCTGGGGGTGTGGCTCAGTGGTAGAGCCCCTGCCTAGAATCTTCCAGTGAGGGGCTAAGGTGTGGCTCAGTGGTAGAGCCCTGCCTAGAATCCCCCAGTGAGGGGTTGGGGGTGCGGCTCAGTGGAAGATCCCTTGCCCAGCATCAGAAAGACTGTGCATTCATCCTAATACTAAAAATAATGAACACACACACACAGATATACAATGTGTATGAAGAAGGTATATATATAAATATATGAAGAATTTGTACAGCTTAAATATGAGAAAACAAGCAACTCAAATAGATTAAAAATCTACCAAACAAAAGATAGAGGTCAAGAGCATGAATGCAGATCCAACACCATTTAAATAAATAAATTTTAAATAAATGCCCTATCACCCCCAATTTAACACAGCTGTAAGAAGGTAAAGCCAACAAGAATGACAATACCTAAGTGTTGGCAAAGGCATGGAGCAACTAGAGCTCATATAATACCAGTGGCCTCTTTGCACTAGAAATCAAGCTACAGAGTGTTTGATTAAGACAAACCCACCATATTTTAACACACACACACACACACACACACACACACACAAATTGTATTTAAGTACTCACAGTAGCATTATTCAGAGTGTCCTCAAGCTGGAACCTACAAAGGCATCCAAAATGGGGAAACAGAGCAACTATTTGGTTGTCCACCCAGAGTGGAATAACACTCTGCAATAAATAAAAACTAACTTACTAAATACACACCAATCTCTCTTAAAAGCTGTGGAGAAGAACTCACCCACTCTGTGATTTTACTTGTCTGACAAAAAGATGGTGACCGAGATGCTCCTGATTGGTCAGGTTCTTTTACAGGGTGAAATGGGGGCATATAGAGGATCTTTGCGGATGATAGAAATGTTTTCAGTCTTGACTATGTAGCTAGATTCATAGCTGTGTATGTTTTTAAAATATAACAAATCAGGCTGTTTATCTTGCCTGTGAATTATACCTCAATAAAGATGATTCTTTTTTTTTTCTCTTCTTTCTAAAAAGTATCCTGTGTACTGAGAGTCTTGCAACTAGGAAGGGGACTCCAGCCAAAGACCTTCTAGAACATCTGTCTGAACAGATGTTTTCTGTGACGGGTACTGGGGCTCAGAGTGTTAAGGAAAACTCCTTGGGCAGACAGGGCAGGTTGTAGCCGGCTTCAGGCGGTGAAATGAATGCTGGGTTTTTCCAGATGAGCTGGGTTTGATCTTGGCTCTTCTTTTCAACTTGACATGCGTGTTGGCAAGCTCCTTGGCTTTCTTGAGCCTTGCATTTCGTCTCCCTGCCTGTATAATGGGTGTTGAATTCTCTCTCTACCCAACTTACACAGACTGTCCTGCCAATCATCTGAGTTGAGGCGGGGGATGGGAAAAAAAGAAAAAAAAAAAACTCTGAGAACTTCAAAGTACTCTGCGCATGTGTAAAGAGGAACGTGGTGGCCAGCGTCCGTCGAAGACAGTAAAATGAGTTCTACTTCTCAGACCACATACACTTGTCAAATTACTGTTCACAGTGAACAGGAAGAAAGAAGGGAATCTCCATCCTTCCCACTGGATATTTTGCTACCTTGGCGGGGGTGGGGTGGGGGTGGTGTTCACTGGGTCTATTTAGATTTGAGGATGTTGCCTGAAACCCTCTGGAACCAAGTTCCCCCCGATGAAAACCCTTCTGGGCCAAACTAGATGAAGTCGTTATCCTACAGAAAGGTGATAACAGTTCAGCTAGCACTAATCCACTACTAATCCCTTCAAGGGTCTGGAGAGACATCTGAGAATAAAAGGCCACCGCCACTTACCCACTGCATCTTATGAGTGGATTTGTCAAACTCCTCTGGCCGGTGTGTCTGTCTGCCGGTCCAGACGTGACAGGCACAGTGCGAAGGAGAAAGAATCTCCTCTTAGCGTATTTGGGAGCAGGAAACGCTCATGGCCTCCCCCTTAGGACTTGAATTTGGAATAAAAACATGTACTACTAATGCCCTTGGGCAGCCATGCCTACAAATTACTAACAGATATTCAGCCCACGCAGTGCTTGCCTATAAAGCTAAGGTCTAAGCATTCAGGCCAAGGAGAGGCTCAACTGGCTTGTACCCCAGAAAACCCTGGCGCTGGAGGTTCTGCAGTCCCCTGATCTCTAAGGAGATGTATTGCCCAGTTCTCTGCTACAGACCCCTCTGAGTCTCCTTGTTACTTTTCTGGGTTTTGTTTCCTATAATCTGAGACAGAGAGCATCCGGAGACTTAAAGAGTGATGCCAAGTGCCAAGGACAGTATGTGGCCTTTCTTAAGCCATTCAGGAAAAAAAAAATCAGACTCCATTTTTTTTCCTAAACATATATATCAGGTGACTTTCCTGGGCACACTATGGGCACAGATCTCGAAAAATGTTTAACTGATGGCAGTGTTTTTCCAGGTTGTTTTTGGCTAGGGAGTCAAAGCCACTGCAGAGGGAGCTCGTGTGTGGGAAACATGGTGTCCACCATAAGGCACGAAAGCCCTCGCTCTGCCCAGAATGAGATTCTCACACAGACAAGTGGTAATAATGTCCGGGTACGGTTTGTTCCCCCTCAAAACCACACCGAGGCTCTGTCTCCAGAGTAAGAATGCTGGGGTGTTCTATAAGCTTCTGGAGACACTTGGGGTTGTGAGGGGGTCAGCCTCCAGGAAGGAATCAATGTAGCTCTCTCAGGCATGCATTTGTTCTCAGGAGAGGAGATTGCCTCTGTCCTCAGGCCTGCATACATCTGTTGTCCTCTTGACCTTTCTACTGTCCTGCGGGAAACACTTCTCTCCTTCCCAGAAGTTGAGCAAACATCATTTTCTTGGACCTGAAGAACTGTAGGCTGAACAGTCTTTGGGGGTGGGTGAGTGAAATTGAAACAGGGTCTCACTCAACGTGTAGTCCTGGCTGCGATGGAATTAATAGAGGTCCTTTATCCTCTGCTTTCTAGGTGATGGGCTTAAAGCCACCACACCCTGCAAAAGAGACTTGTTTTTCTCTATGAATGACCCAATGTCAGGTAATTTATTATAGCACCAGAAAATAGACTAAGATAGTAAACTATAGCCACTGGCACCAATGGGTCTTCCTTCTGGTTCCATATACATGACTTGTACAGCATGAAGAGTGAGACATCCAGGTGTCTGAAATCAGGGAAACTCTTCACTCAAGTATACTTTGAAATGTACTTTGGAATCTTTCAGAATAATCTTTTATATTTCAATCCCCAAAGTCTAAGCTTATGGAGGAGACTTTCCTGGTGTCCAGCTGCTTGGTGGCAGCTGGTGAATGGGGGATAGGTAGGCCACGTTCTTGAGCCGCTTTTCTCAGGACAGGTAGTGGTCATCAGTCTGCTCAGCATCAACATAAAGTGACCAGCCCTCTGACCACTGTGATATCACAGTAGGTATCACAAACACACTGCTACCCCGTCCCACGGCCTCTGCCCATTGACTGCCCCTGCTCCGCTCCAACGCAGCACCCACGATTCACCATCTGCAGTTATGTTCAGTAACTACAAATTGAACATTATCTCAATTAACAAGGTACCTCCAGGGCGTCTCCCAGCCGACTATTCCGGCCCAATTGTCCGCACCGTCATCAGGCCCTAATCAACTAATGATGGCTGAAAATGAGGGAGGCCCATCCCAATAAATTCGCAGGAAAGCCATTTTTCTCTTTTAATGCCCCTCTCCCTCCTCTTCTTTCTTCCCACGGCACAATGCAGTAAATTAATGTCACTGTGGTTATTACACTACGGCTGCTATGCAAGTATTCAAGAGACGGCCCTGGAATATTTTACTCCAGCATTTATTTGTCCATAAAATAAAATGGGATTTATGGTGTGACTCTCCAGTTTGAGGGTTGCATGGACGGCAGCTGGGGCACATCCTTATCTCCTCCACAGGTAAAGATATAGCGGCACTTCTTCAGAACAGGAGCGTGGTGAGCAAAGGGGTCCTGAGACAGGAGGGGGTGCTTCTCTCTTAGGACTCACTGAGGTACCTGCTAGAGAGGACTTCAGTCTAAAAAGCAGGGTGACTTTGAGAGAAGAGATTCTATAAGAAAGGCTGCAGCCCAGTGGCCCTCTCCTCACATTGAAAGCTTCCTATAATTTCTGCTGCAGTCATGGGAGCCGTTGTCTGGCCTTCCTCACTACAGCAGACCCCTGCGATGGGTTAATTTTGGTCGATTCTTTTTGTCTCTTGTGATCTGTTCTCAGTACCAGGGCAGCCACATCAGGGAGAGGGAGGCTGAGCGAACGAACAAGACCCAGCAGTAGTTTGTTAAAATATGCCGCCTGCACGAAACTCTTCCCGGGAAGGCAGAAAGGCTCCACCTTGGAGAACGCGATGGGAAATTATAATTCATTGATTTGGAAAGCCAATCATTTCATATTTTGACTGCTGGCTTAGGAATATTCATATTTTACACCGCATTTAAATTTTCCTGTGCCATTAAAATCCCCGAGCTCTATAATTAGGCCTCTCCTGATAGTTACGGATGAGGTCTGTCTTCCAGAGAGAGTAACCAGGAGCTACTGGGAAGCCTGGGTATGCAGGAGGGCATCCTCTAGGTGGTGGGCATTGCCCACATCCCTGCCTCCCCTTGCAGGTAGCTCTCTTTAAGCGCCCACTCTCCATGGGGACCGAGAACAGAGTCTCCTGAGAAGACCGCAGCCACCGCCTGCAGCCCTCTTGCCTGTTCTCGGCTTGGCTCCTGTTTACCCACTCCAACACAAATTTGCATTCTGAAAGCTGAATCCTGGACGCCGACGATATTTATGAAATAAAATCCTGCCGGTTGCAGCATCTAAAACAGATGTGGCTCGCCGCAGCGCTGTGTGTGTACAAAGCTGCTTTGCCCAGAAAGAAAGAAATAAATGGGAGATTTCTCCAGAGGTAAATATTGTTTTAGGAAATGAAATATAACACAGAGCGGTTCCGGTACTGTCCTTGTAATCTGTGTCCTATGACTGACGAGATGTCCCCCATCTGGGCCCACAGGGGTCCCACACACCCTATTCCTTATTTTGAAAAAAATGTACTCCCCTAAACCTGAAGTCACTGAGCCTTGGGGTCCCGGCCACATCTCACTAGTCAGGTTTCTGCTGACAGTGACCAAAATATTGGGTAATGAAGATGGAAAGCCAATAAAGAAGGGGGGGCATTAAGAATTGCTTAGAATGGATTCTGTATGCAATTACTTCCGTTTTTGCTAACTATTGTGTAAACAACACTTTTAACAAGGCAATTGGAATCTTGAAGACAATTCTGCTTAGTGATATAGCTTCAATTTATTATATGAGAATAACCGAAAACTTTGCTTCTGCTGCGTTGCAGTCAATTTCCAAGGCACGCACATTTCGAATGCGTGATTAATCATGAGTGCAGGGATTGTCAATAAACACCCAAAGTCTCAGGCTGGGGCAGCCTGCTCATTCAGTGTGGTCATCCTCATCCACCACAGTGGGGCAGGCATAGGCATCAGTTCCTCCTCTCCAGGGTCTACACATGAGATCAGTTTTTCTCTCTGGGATTTCATCCAGCACATTCCCAGAAGCACCAAACTCTATCCCAGCCCAGTAGTGGCCTCCAGTAGCACCACCATGCATGCCGTCACTGACAATCCCCAGCCATCAGATCATGGAGGGACTCAGGGGTAGATTCTCACCATGGAAGGGAAAGACTTATCTTAAATTTGGACACTTCAAACAAAATCAAAACAGATGAAAGAAAAAAAAGGTATCAGTTGGTCAATTTGAAACAATGTGCTTTATTTTGGGGTATTATCTTTGTTGTTGTTCTAGTTTGGCTTATTTGGTTGGTGGGGTTTGGTGGTGGTCTTGTTTACTTTTTTTTTCTGAGACAGGGTTTCTCTGTATAGCCCTGGCTGTCCTGGAACTCACTCTGTAGACCAAGCGGTCTTGTTTACTTTTGAGGCAAGGTCTACCATATAGCCTAGACTGGCCTCATCTCCCTCCTGCCTCACCCTGCAAGCATTGAGACAACAGGACTCTGCTGGCAGGCCTATGCGACTCCGGTTTATCTTAAAACTAGGACATTTGGGTAGCAGAAAAGATGGCTTGGTGGTTATGAGCACTTCCTACTCCTGCAGAGGAGACCAGCTCAGTTCCCAGTGCCCACATGGCAGCCCTCCACTGCTGTAACTGAGATTCCTGGGGGTCCTGTGACCTGTCTTCAGAGGGCACCAGGTGCCCATGGGGTACACAGCACTGATACATATAACATATAGATAAATAAGTCTTAAAGGTATCTAAACATTTTTGGAACTGAGACTGGTGGCCTGCTACTTGGCATTCAGGAGGTTGACACAGGACGGTCACTGAGAGTCCAAGGCCATTCGAACCTACAGAGTTAGTTCTTATTTCAGATAAGCAAACCATTAACCTTTTTTTATCTCATGCAGTTGTATCAGGCATGGGCCTCATCTTTCTTCCTGTTTGTATCTGGTGTGTGTGTGTGTGTGTGTGTGTGTGTATGTGTGTGTGTATATATGTGTGTGTTCTTTCTCAAGTATCCTTTTGCAATGATAGGTAGGTGCTCTACCACAGAGCCACGCCCCACCCTGTTGACTATTGACTAAACATAATTTCTTATGCACAGTTCCTTGAAATTTTCCTTCATTTTATGTTTACGTGTGTTTTGCCTCCATGTGTGTCTGCTCCAGTACATACAGTGATCACACAGGCCAGAAGAGGGCATCAGATTCCCTGGAACTGGGGTTGCAGATGGTTGTGAGGGGCCATGTGTGTGCTGGGAATGGAGCCCAGATCTTCTGGAAGAGCAGCCTGTGCTGTTAACCACTAAGCCATCTCTCCAGACTTCTTGGTTCATGGTAGGAATATGTATGCTTTGAAGTATGCTCAGAGTGGGCAGTTTATTAAAAAACAATCTATATCCATACATATATGCACACAACATATATGTATGTGTTATATTTGTCATGTATACTATTTGTATATATAGCATATGTATTCTAAATATATGGTACATTATATTGTTTATGTATACAATTTGTATATAAATATAGTATATGTATTCTATATCTAATATATAAATAATTAGATATAATATCTAATATATAATATTGTAAGTGTATGTTGTGTTCTAAATACATGTGTTTGTAATACATACATTCACACACACACACACACACACACACACACACACACACATACACACACTGTTTCTGGGTATTAATCCCTGGAGCTAATCTCCTTAACAATGGAAAGCAAGGATGAACGACGACATTGGAAAGTCACGCGTGTCCTCCAGACAGCAGAGTAGCTGTAGAAAAAGGAAAACTAAAATAAAAAGCAGGTGTTTCTGCCTGGTGTCTGCGAGGACCCTTAATGTGTTTTCTTTACCTGCTAATTAGTTGAGTCTTTTGCTGAGGGGCCCAAGCCATTTGTCACTCAGGGTACACAGTTCGCTTTGAAATGAACCCTTATTGTAGAAAGGAAACATTCTTTCCCTCCCCCACACCCAGACTGGGGCAGCACAGTCTCTGTCAAGACCCTGCCAGTGCTTGCACACACCCACACCAACCCCCACCGAGATACACACACACACACACACACACACACACACACACACACACACACACACACCTCACACACAGCTCGGATGAGGGCATCTTGCAAAAGGATTGGATTGCATAAACATCAGAAAGGCACTCGATGCCAAACACCTTTCTGAGAGGGAGAAAAGAAAATAATGAAAATAATCAGGTGAGTTCACTTCATTCTTCCTGCAACCTAAAAATAAACGCAAGGGGCTTCTCCCAGCTTCGGGGAACGCGTATGGATTTCTTGCTGACATTCGATTCTCTGAACTGAATGTCACACTTGCTGAGAACAGTTAAAAAAAATAATAACGCCAGACTGTTATCATTATTAGAGGGCAAGAAGAATGAAATACCGTGATTATCATTAGGAAACCCTGTAAAACATATTTGTACATTATCTTGGGGCAAATACACATGTCATCTCTTGTCAATTGTTAGGCAAAGAACGCGGTAATGTGCTTTTCCCAATCAGCCCTCCCCACAGCTTCGCACAAGACGGAAATGAAGTGTGAGGTGTGTAGCAATGGCAGAATGCGCTAGCACTGAGTGTGGGGACACTCCGAAACTGGTGGCAGGAGGGCCAGTCAGGAGAGGTGCAGAAACAGCAGAATAAAGAAGTCTGGGTCTTGGGTGGCCACTTGGAAAGCTGGACTGAGCCAGGGTATGGGCCAGAGCTAGTGAACTGACAAGGAGGGTCTCTTTGCTTGGTGCAAAGTCTTCTTCAGGAGGCCACCAGCTTCCAGGGAAGAGACTGGTACCGGGTACGCCTCCTCTGAGGACCTGTGTGTGTGTCACAAACAAGCTTAGGGGCACAGGGAAGCCTTGAACAACGCCTGGAGAGGAGGATTGCCACATCGCCCTGTGCAATCTCATTTTATGTGTCTGCAAGTTACACACTCTTTCTTTCCCTGTATTGTGCTTCAGCCTCCAAATCCTTTTGAGAACAACGTGAAAACAGAAAGCCATGGGAGTGCGCAGACAGCTTCACGTCAGGGAGGCAGGCCTTGAATATCACACTTCGAGTCCCTCCATCCAGCCCTCAAGTTCTACCAATCCCAAACTCAGAGCCTTTGCTCACCTCACGTGTGATGGTACCCTTCTAGAATCCCAGCACCTAGCAAAGTGCCGTTTCAGAAGGATTGAAAGTGGTAATATGCCGGGCGGTGGTGGCACACGCCTTTAATCCCAGCACTTGGGAGGCAGAGGCAGGTGGATTTCTGAGTTCGAGGCCAACCTGGTCTACAGAGTGAGTTCCAGGACAGCCAGGGCTACACAGAGAAACCTTGTCTCGAAAAACCAAAAAAAGAAAAAAGGAAAAAAAAAAAAAAGAAAGTGGTAATATAATGTGATTTAATGTAATATCTTTGGTCCATGTGAAACGGATCTCTTAACTGTAACTTCTGGGGTTCCCTGATTCCTGGGAGTATCCAATCAGCTCTCTGCTATGAGGTGAATGTCACACAACAGCCTTTGAGGAATATCTAAGAACAGATGGAGCTTTCGAGGTTCAGGGTCTCAGCCAAGGCCCCCAGGTATGTTCTTCCTGTTTCCAGGGCTTTCTCGGCTCCTCTGGAGACAGATGGTCCAGAGGGGGTTTGAAACACAGAAACATTGATCCACGGTGCTACAAAGAAAAGATATCTCCCTTAAGTTCCAGAGAGCATACTGTGTGGAAAAAGTAGCTACCTCTAGTCCAGAACCTCTTGGCCACTGAAGCTCTGAGCATAGTACCTAGACGTAGCATGTTTTCCTTCAACTCCAAATTCAGAGAGAGGCCTTGGAGGTCTAAGGCTGCACACAGGAGTCAAGGCTGGTCTGGAAAACCTTCATGACTCCTTCTCTCAAAATACAAATAAAATGAGGGCTGGGGGTGGGGCTGAGCAGCACGGTACATGCCTAGAATTCCCCAGCAAGGGGGCTGGAGCATTGTTCTGTAGTGCAGCATCTGCCTAGAATCCACCAGGAAGGAGCTGAGAGCTCAGCTCAGTGAAACAGAGTTTGCCTAGCCCTGGACTAGCCTGAGTTTCAGTTGCAAGCAACACACAGACACAAGCACACACACACAAGCACATAAACAACCATGCACACACTTATGCATATACACACAATGCACATGCTCACACACTTGTGTGCATGCACATGCATGCACATGTACATGCACAAGCCAAAGGCTACCTGCACTAACATTTGAGAAGTCCTGTTCTCTGTCCTGCTTCACCTTCATTTCCAGGACACAAGAACTGAGTTTTATCTTAGTAATTGACTCCATCTCAGATCTTTTAGATTTTTTTATTTTGTTCTTCTGGTTTTTAGCTCTAATTTTTCAAATTGACATTATTTCATTTTCTAAGCAGTTACAAGCAGGCAGGTAGATAGGATATGAGAAGGTGGCTTCGAGATAGATGTCTAGAGACTGTCTGCCCAAGAGACTCTGTCTTTCCAGAATCATAACCCACATACACATACACATACGAATACACATACACATACACATATGCATACACATACTATACAGATCCCATAACCTACCTTTCCTAATGACTTCCTGATGCTCCCCATGGTTCCCCGCTTTCAGGGCTCTGCATGGACCCCACTGACCCCAAAGGTGTGCACATCCCCCAAAGACTCCTCACAGGCCACCCGGCTTCCTTCACCTCCTCTTCTTCACACTATACTAGTTCACCAAGAGGAAGCTACTGTCTTTCTGGGAGGACTCCCTTTCCTCTCCCAGGGTCAGGGAGCACCTCATTCTCTCCTTGCACTTCTGATAGCCTCTCCCAGACTTGCTGATTGGTTCAGGGTGGACTGTTAAGTCATGAAAACTGTGAGGACATTAGCTTTAGGTGTCATTTGTACATACAATTCAGTATATTAGCTATGAGGGCCTAGATTCAGCCCAACTCAGGACTGCCCTAGGCTGGTCAGAGAGAGAAGTGGATGGAGTATTTGACCAGCCTGGGTATCACTTAAAGCCACTTTCTTGTCAACATGTTGCTGTTTATCAGGCAGTCATGGAGCTACAAGAGGACGTAGTGGGCCAGGCTGGGGAGGGGCCCCTCTAACATGCTCCACAGCAGGTTACTAAATGAAGGGGCGCTGGCTCAGCATCAGGAAAGACCTGTCAGCAGCAGTACATCACCTACCATGGTTACTGCCCTACAAACTGGGAAGGAGGAGAACTATCACCCAGGAAGGGTTTAGGGATCCAAACTGCCCTCTTCTGAGAGTCTCTGCCTCTTCAACTCACATCTACCCAACATGAACTTGAGACTCTGGTCCACCAACCTCACCATCTTGGGCCACACCCAAGAACCACTGATATTCTATTTTACTTAATATCTTTATTTAATTTATATTCATCCTTTTTTACTTAAATAGATTTAATTTTTAAAAGAAGCTTTATATCATTACCATGAAAAAAAAACCTAATAGCACTTACCATAAATATAAAATAACCATTAAAAAAAGCTTATAATGGAAACAAAACCATGTAATTAAATTCCAGCTCAATATAAAGGCTTGGTGAAGGCTGAGCCTGCTCACTCCATTAAAAGGGGAGGCGTCCAAGTGTGCTGGAGCCCATGCGAGCCTTCCTGCCTGACCCTGAAGGACTGAGAGCACCCAGGGAGTCCCCACTGAGAGCAAGATGCATGTGCTCCCACCCATCTGGCGAGACATCACTAAACGCCAAAGGCTCCCACAATAGTCCTGAATTTTTTGGGGGTTGCTGGACCCAAACTGGTAACAATGATGACGCTACTGTTTGCTTGCATAGACATCACCATGCAGGTGGAAGGTGGTCAGAGCCGGGCCTGATGGCGCAGGTCTGTAATCCCAGCTGTTTGAGGGGCTATAACAAGAGGATAGCAAGGCCAAAGCCAGCTTTGGCAACATAGAGAGGCCTGGTCCTAAAATAAACAAGGAAAAGGGAACACAGGACTGTATCTCCATGGTGGTGTGCTCTTTGGAATCCAACAGTACAGAGCTGGGAGTGTGGCTCCATGGTAGAACAGCAGCCTAGAATCTATCAGTGAGGAGTGAGGGAGGTAGCTCAGTGACAGAGCACTTGCCTAGAACCTACCAGAGAGGTGCTGGCAATGTGGCTCAGAGATAAAGCACCTCTCTAGCAGTGCAGAAGTCCGGGGATCCTTCACCAGAACCATAGAACAAAACTAAATCACACAGACTTAGGAATGTGCAATAGAAAGCAGAGAACCCAGAAGCCTGGAGCTGAACCACCACTTTGCCATGGATCTATGGGAAAGCCACCCTCTCTCCCCTACATTAGCTTCCAGGGGCTGTAGATGACTCCCGCCTCCCCTCAGAACATGCATCTGCCCATTCTTTATAAGTCCTATTCATACCTAGCAAGAGAGCCATGTTTAAAAAAGTATCACTTACTGTCATGTGACATGAAGCATGTGAGGCCAGAAAGAGCCACCCAGGACAACCACGTGTGTGAAGCCTCTTCCTCAAACTAGAGAAATGTGACACTTGACCATCACGTAACAAAGCAAAGAGAAGAAAAAAAATGAATCTAAATGAACCCCTAAACCACACAGGAACCAGAAGCTTCCTGGTGTCAAAATAAAAGTCCGAGCCAAGTAAAAGAAATAACTGAAAGCCAAGGACTCCCCATCCTCCTTAGAGCCCATTTCAAGCCAGGAAGAGTGTGTGTATGTCAGATCATCAGAATTCACGTGAGAAAACACAGCCCTCGTCCTTACTGAGAGTGCGATTAATACAAGCAGTTAGAGAAAGGCTTAAAAACCGAAGCCATACATTATCCTCCCACCCTACCCCTCACACGTATAGATTTTATTTGACCTATTGCTTTTAAAATAGAATACCTTCCCAGGCACGCCTTCCACGGTAACACTGAGAGACAAAAGAGGAAAAATGCAGATCAATTCTACATTACATGTATGTTGCTGCATTTGGCAAAATCAAACGAGATCTTTTCATCTCCGTTCTGGAACGAACAAAAACAGTGTAATATTATGAAACCTCACAGAGTTTTATTTCCCGGCGTCTTTTGTGTCCAGCCTTTTAAATTCAAGTTTTTCTGCCTTTTTTACTGACAAGCCCACAATTTTCAGAAAAGAAAGCTAGCATTAATTAAGACAGTGCCAGATGTAATTTTCTTGGGAAGTAAATTTCTCCACAACTAAAGGTTACGGAGACCTTTTCACTGTCAAAATTTACTACAGCCTGTGAATGTTAATGTTTCTAATGAAGACATGTTCTCTGTCCCTGAACTTAAAAGTACCCAGAGAAGAAGGCAGAGAGAGAGAGAGAGGAAAAAAAAACTAGATTTGACGAATGTATCCACAGTCTGCATTAATGTAGGGAACCCTCGGCTGCTGGTGCATGTTGTAATTACAGTGTTTGGATTGCCTCGTTTTCTAAACAAGGACTATGGCCACAGATTGGCAATTTTACATGAACAGTGTCATTGTAGTAGGCACCTTATGTTACAAATGAGCCCTGACTATCATAAGCATTTACCCCACTTGGTTTAAGGATGTACACCTTTAAGCCCAGCCATCAGGAAAGAAGCTGGCCAACATGTGCCACACACGACATCCCACATTCTATATCTCCCAAGATTGGAGAATCCTGGGCTTCTGACTCCATTCCTGTCTCTCATACTCAGAAGGCAGCCTGGCCATTGGGAGATACTAAGAGAACCTGTTTGTGTCCTTGATTTTGGTTGAATTTTGGTGATCCAGTCAGCAGGAGAACCAGCACCTTCTGCCCAGATGCATGGAAAGTGCTGCTCTGTTGAAAGAGAGGTGGGATCTTTTGCCAGTCCCCTGGGGCTTCATGATGCTATTGTGTAGTGTCCCTAGAATGAGAGGTTAGCAGATCTCAGTCTCACACAGACTTCTTGATATTTTCTCTTCAGTAGAAAGTTTAGGAGAAGTAGCATAGCCCTACTCAGGATAAAAAGATGCTCATGTCAGAAATCAATATAGAAGTTCTTCAAAATCTATGTAGAATTTCTTTAAAATTATGTGTCAAGGTATATGCCTAAAGGAATGTAAGTCAATACAGAAATACATGGATATCCATGTCTAATACCTTACAAGAGCCCAGACATAATGAGGCTAAATGTCCATCAACTGGTCAGTGGAAGGACAAATGAAGAAAGTATGGTACATGTACCTTTATTCAGCTACAGAGGAAGAAACTGTGCCATTTGTGAGGAAATGGTTGAAACTGGAGGTCATTGTATTAAGTAAAATAAGCCAGACTTTGTGAGCTCCTCCCTGTCTCTGCGGGATCTGGGATGGCTTACTCTTGTGCTGGTCTTGTGCGTGTCTCCAAAACTTCTCTGAGCTCATGTCTGCAGCAGCACTGTCATGTTACAGATGCCAACTACCCCACCATTGGGACGTACCATCTTTCTGCCCCCTTTCCGAGGAACTTTGGCAATTGATGGTAGTTAGGAAGAATAGGGTAACTTTCTTCAGAGATGAGTTCTCTGAGAGGCTGATGATGCTCCAGTGGGTGATCCTATACCCGTGCACAAATATGTAACACTAAAGTAAGCTCAGAGGTTTTTAAAAAGAGAGTACATGAAACTGGGAAAGAGAAAGTGCTAGGGAGGGGTAGGAAGGGAGCCGGGGAGAGGAAAGGAGGGGAGTGGCTTGATCCAAGCACAGGACACACATGTATAAAATTCTCAATGAGTAATTTTAAAAATAAGCTAGACTGACAAATATCACATGCTTTTTTTCATTTATTGGATATACATTTTAAAAACAAAGATAAAAATAGGATGGGAGACTGGGAAAAAACAAAGAAAAGATGGGGTAAAGAGAAGTTACTGGTGGGGTGAATATGAATAAAGTATATGATACATGTGTAGAAACCCATCATCTTATACAATGTATATATATATATATATGTATATATACATAATCATATACATACATACATGCATGCATACATACATACACTACTATCAATAACTGTTTAAAAGATACTTAATCCATTCTCCAGTGAGTGGTTTTTTGGAACCTCAGCCTAAGAGAACAAGAACTATAATTTCTCCAAAGATATTTTCCAGATGTAAACTCATCAATGACAAACCAAGTATTCAGCATGGGATGACTTAATAAATCATGATGCAAATAGAATATTGCACAAGTAATAAAAGCTGCCATTCAAAGGAAAATGTTGTTACTATGTGACAGTGAAAAGCAAGACTTAAAACTTTGTGCTTTTGACTTTGTAAAGACAAACGTACAGGTTGAGAATGTACCCAGTTGCTAACACAGGATTTGGGGTGGTGGTGGGGTATATGTGTGTGAGGCTTCAGGAGGTGAATTACTTTTGATTCCTTTTTTTTAAAAAAATATGATTCAAGAAGTCATGTACCAACCTTTTCATTGTCACCAAAATCTTAGGATATGTTAAAAAAACCACAAAAATAAAACAAAACAAAGATTTGCATTGTTTGAAAAAATTTACATGTAATTTTTTTCTTTTTTGTATTTTATTATTATTTGTCTGTTTGTTTATATTTTCTACTACATCTCCTCTATCCTCATACCAAGACTGGGGGAGGTCACTCAGTAGAAAGAAAAGGATCCCAAGAGCAGGCAAAAGAGTCAGAGATACCCTCACTCCTGCTGCTAGGAGTCTCACAAAAACACCAAGCTAACAACCATAACATATGCACAGAGGACCTAGCTCAGACCCATGCAGGCTCCAGGATTGCTGGTTCCATCTCTGCGAGCCCCATGAGCCCCTATGAGTTGTCTGTGGGCTGTGTTCTCCAAGTATTCTCTGCCTCTCTGGCTCTTACAATTCTTCCTCTTCCTTGAGGTTCCCTGAGCTCCAAGGGCAGGAACCCAATGGAAATCTCCAATTTGGGCTCTTTCTCTGCCTAATGTTTGGCTGTGGGTCTCTCTGCATCTGTTCCTATCAGCTGGGCTGGAGAGATGGCTCAGTCATTGAAGGCCAGGCTCTTAATCAAAAATACATGCAAAATTTAATCTTATCCACTCTCTGCGCCCTGCCCAATTCCTCCCTCCATCACTCCCCACTTGGCCTGACCTCATGTGCTCTGTTTATAAAGCCACCAAGCCCACTTAGTGCTGCTGCGTGAGGGAGTGTGGGGTCATCCACTAAAGCATGTCAAGCCGCTCAGTGTCTGCATTCCTGAAGAAAAACCCTCCCTCACAAGCAGCCTTGTTTGTTTAATATCGTTCTATATGGATGAGTGTTTGCCTGTGTGTACCTGTCTCACTGATGGGTAAGATCTAGCCTAGGTTCTCCAGTGTGGATCCATATCAAGCAGTAGATATGCAGGGCCCCTTGTAAGGAGCACCTTTATAGAGACAGAGGGGTATCAGTAGGTACTCTTGGGGGAAGGCACCTTGTGGAGGAATGCCACTAACTGAGCAGAACTTCCAGTCAGGGGCTCCCTCACTAGGTGTCTGCAGGAGGGAGAGGAGGAAGTAACCCACCTTGTCACAGCATCTCTACACAGTCTGATATCACCTGACAGGCCGAGAGAGCTTGGAGTAAAGACACAGCAGGCAGCCTGCTGTGGACACACGCTACAGCTCACACTCATGAAATGCGTGTAGAACGTGTCATGGGAAAGGAAAGTTCCTTTGTGTCTGTGGAAAGAGCAGACTCAGAAAGCTGAGAAGACACTTTCGAGTTGCCTCTGGTGCCTAATACACTTGTATCCACAGGCAAACACTGCAAGGATGTCCCAGGAATGATGGTCAACAGGTGCTGTATTAGGTAGAACCCAACCTCCATGGTACCTTGCCCTTAACTTCATTTCTTTCCTTCTAGGATGGTTCCTTCCAGCCAACAGCATCCTCAGGGAAACCCCAGGGGGAGAAAGCACACCAGTGTCCCCATCCACTAGGGTAAGCTCTTCCCCTCTCCTGGATAAATAAAAGGAGACCGAGAGGCTAAGGAGGGTGTCTGCATCATCCCACAGAGTACATGTATGGCTGTGTAAGCCTTTGCCACTGGACCGGATGATGGATAGGAACAGTTTGTCTTAGTTAGGGTTCCATTGTTGTGAAGAGGCACCATGATGAAGGCAACTCTTACCAACGACAACATTTAATTGGGGCTGGCTTGCAGTTTCAGAGGTTCAGTCCATTATCATCGTGGTAGGCAGCATGGCAGCATGCAGGCAGACACAGTGCTGGAGAAAAAGCTGAGAGTTCTACATCCTGATCCAAAGGCAACCAGGAGGAGAAGGAGGAGACTCTCCAACCCCACCCACATTGGGACAATCAGGTCACACCTACTCCAAGAAGGCCACACCTCCTAATAGTGCCACTCCCCATGGACCAAGTATATTTGAACTATCACAAAATTTAAAGGTGGGAACATTTTATTTTGGCTCATCTACTTTTGGCTGATTCCAGTTTCTGTAGCATGGGGAGGCATAGCATCACAAAAGAAGGACTTGGGAGAGAGGGGTCACACTTAAGGCAGCCGGGGGGGAGCAAAAGACAGAGAGAATGAGGAAGGAAAGAGGAGAGAGAGAAGACAAGGATGCATATATCTGGGGCATAGCCTAGTGGCTTCAGCTGGCCCCGCATTCCACAATTTACTACTTTCCAGTAATCAAAATATAAATCAAATCTATCAATGGATTAAAACACTGATTGGATCTGAATGCTTATAATCTAAATATCTCTGAATACATCCTTACAGACACACCCTGTGGTTTGGCTTCACTAGTCTCCTGGAGTTGCTTCAACCCAATCATGCTGACAGCCAAGATTAGTGATACCACTACTTTTAATTTTTTTTAATTGTTTTTAGGATGCAAATGTGTGTTCCTGCTTCTTTTATGTGTATCACACATGTCTGCAGGGCCTATGGAGGCCAGAAGAGGGCACTAGATCTCTTGGAGTTGGAGTTAGGGTGCTGAGACTCTAACCTAGGTCCTCTGGAAGAGCAGCAGGTGCTCTTCACTGCCTAGCTGCCTCTCCAGCCTACTGTGCCATTTCTTAAGTTAGAGTATAATCTCATTGACTTTTGTTCAACCTGAACCACTCTGAATTTTAGCTTAGGTCTCTCTGCCCAGCTTTCCTAAGTCTAGGATATGCTGCTGCCCAGTAGTGTTTATTTTTTAATCCCCAATCCTTTGTGAACCATAACAGGACAGGACAAGGCTTGGGGGCAGATATAAGCAAGCAGGATATTATAAAGTCACTTTACATAAATCACTTTCAACTTGCAGCTACCACATTGTTGATTCATGCTTCCATCCCACCTACTTAGAAGTGACCTCAGCTCCATAAAACGCCATCTCTATCCTTGGCCAACTCAAAGGGTTTACTGATCTCTTCCCATTTGGCTTGTACAGAGTCGCAAAGGCTGAAAACCATTGGCCCTTTGAGCAGAATAATCTGTGAGGAGGCTTGGTAAGGACTAAGGACTCATTGCAGAAAGTCCTAAAAACCAGGAAAGAAAGGCGCATCCAGCTGTGTGAGCTTCAGGAACTGGGTGGAGCTGGGCTAGCTGCTGAGGTGGGTTCAGAATCATTCTCATTCGAAGTGGGAAAGCAGAGGTTTGTCTGGGGAGCTGAAACAAACCAGGAAGCCAGGTGTGATGATGCACACTTGTAATCCCATACTTGAGAGGCTGAGGCAGGAGAATTGTTAATCTGAGGTCAGCACCCTGTCTCAAGAAAAAGAAAGAATGAGAGAGAGAGAGAGAGAGA
>NW_022196904.1:27753919-27760264 GCF_008632895.1 Mastomys coucha
AGGAGGGAGTGAGGGAGTGAGGGAGGGAGGGAGGGAAGGAGAGGGAAGGAATACTGTTCTGTACAGTATCTAAACCTCCTACTAGGCCAGGTGCAGCTTGTGTGCAACCAGGCTGTGGCCTCTGACTAGAGCAAGCCTGAAAGGTCTGTATTTCCCCATTGACATGGCCATAGAGTGAAGGCAAGGCCTGAAACTCAGCCTCTGGCAGCCTGGGTTTCCCACACTGTGTCTCAGAGATACAGAGAAGCTCTGGCCACTGGCGTTTCTCTTTGGGAGTGCCATCCATGTTCCTGAGAGTGTCCCCTTCAGACCACTGTCCTTGGTCCTCCTTTCTGCCACATACAGGACCACCTGCTGTTGTGAGGCACCAGCTCATCCTGTAATCCAGGCCTGAAGCCCCCTGCCATTTCCCCAGGCACTCCCCACTGTTTCTGCTCACACAGCCCTGTCCCCAGCAGGACGCTGCTGCCTGCCTGTCTGACAACTGTCAGCCCGAGGTGTGGACACTTTCCCCTTAGTGGCTTCCCCTTTTTCATTAGGTTTGACAATGCGTTTTTCCGAGATTAATAGTGTAGGGGGAGCCAGGATAGGAGGCTTTTAGTGGTGACAAACTGCCAGGCCCAGGTGGCTCTAGATATTGTGTTGCAGCAGGAACAGACCCAGAGCAGAGCCCTGGAGCTGGGGGAGAAGATAGTGCTGGCTGTCCTGTCCCAGGAGCCTAGATCTAACACAACTGTCCCCTCCTCCTGACCTGTCCTGTGCACAGAAGGCAGGCAAACCTGGTCCACAGACACAGGAGTGGAGTTCCTAGAGACCCCAGCTCTTCCACAGCCCCAGGGCTTCTGCAGGAGATCACGGATAGTCTACTTCCAAGGGGGTCTCACTAGAGGCAGGCCAGAGGCCAGGAAAGCTCACTTTCCAGGTCAGCTCTCCACACTCACCTGCATCTATTCTCAGTTCTGTTGGCTCCAGTCTGCCTTCCCCCTCGATCAGCCCCACTTGGGATTTCCTATATAGCAACCAAGGCTTAGAAACAGATAGGACATAGAACACAGAGCACTGGATCCTACAAATGTCCTTTGCTGTCATCTCTATTGCTACCACCATAGCACCCAGAACAGCATGCTCCATACTGATTGCTCTGGAAAGGAGTGGAAAAGCTTTTGGATACAATGAGGAAATTAAAAAAAAAAAAAAAGGGATACACATTATCCATTCTCAGAAATACTGTACATATATCTACATGCCTGAGGCACATATGTTCTCTCACGAAGCATACATGTTAACACTTATACTTGCTCAGGTGCTTGTGCATACTCTTGGTATGTGTGTTCACAGACACATAAATGCATTCACAAGCATGTATATAGAATCACGTGTGTAGAGGCACGTGTGTAAGTGTCCAGGAAAAACAGCACAGGGATGCACACATATCTACGCTTTCCTGACAATATCCTCTGGCCCCTCCTCAGGTCTATCTTGAAAGCTCTGGGATGGAAGGATCCTTGGAATCGTGGAATCTTTTGGGCCCATGAACAACTTGAGGCCCAGAGAGGTAAAGGGCAGTAAGCCTCCCAAGCCAGATTTGACCCAAATTTGTAAGACAATACTTTTCTTATTTGTATTTTGTGTGTGGGGGGGGTGGGCTGCTGTCACCCTTCTGAGAGCCTGCAATGTAAGGTGTCTAAGGTGAGGCATAGCATGCATGGGTGAGGAAACCAAACATGGGCAGGATAAGTTACTTGCTTAAAAGTAGCAAAGGTAGGCCTGACCTCCACGTGCTTGGCTTTTAGGCAGTCACTTGGACCTGTCCTGCTCTCTGTCACTTCTTCTTTCAAACCTGACCTGACTCAGAAGGAGTTCTTTCCAAGCCCCAACCCCATCATTCTGTTGGGTGCTAGGGAAGGAAGCCTGGACCTTCTAGAGGAAGTTCCTAGTTGGGTTTTTCTCCCATTCGCTCTATGTTTTGTCAAGTTAGTTGAGAGAGGGTAGCAGATATCTACCAGAGCAGTTTGCTTCAGTGAATCAGTGAATGAGCTCATATATAAGAACTCTCATTCTCTCTCTCTCTCTCTCTCTCTCTCTCTCTCTCTCTCTCTCTCTGTGTGTGTGTGTGTGTGTATTTGTGTGTGATGTGTGTATCTGTTTGTGTAGGTATTTAAGCCTGTGTGTCTCAAAGGTCAGAGTTGATAGATGTCTTCCTACATCACCTTCTGACTTATTTTCTTTTTTAAGTGGAGTCTCTCATTGAACCTGGACACCATGGACACAACTACACTACTTAGCCAATGAGCTCCATGGATTGCCTTTCTTCATCCCCTTTCTTAGCACTGAGCTTATAGATGTGTGCCTCCATATCTGCCTTCTATGTGAAAACTGGGCATCTGGATTCAGCTCTTCATGCTTGCATGGTGGGAGCTTTATGGACTGAATAGTCTCTCTAGTCCTCCATTTGGCCATTTTATGTAGCTTTATTAACCTCAAACTCATCATCCTCCTGCCTTAGCCTCCTGTGCACAGGCTCTTGCCCCTGTGCCTGGTTGTATTAGTTAACTTTATTGTTTCTCTGACCAACTACCTGGCAGAAACCACTTAAGGGAGGGTTTATTTCAGTTCATGGCACAACATGACAGAGTGACTCCTTCCATGAGACAAGAGATAAGAGGAGCTCAGGAAAGTAGGAGTGTTTGGTAGAGGCTTGTTCATTTCATGTAGTAGTGAACCAGGAAGCAGAAAGAATGGGCCAGAATAAAGGCTGGAAACAACCTGCAAAATCCTGTCCATGGTGACCCCAATTTACCAGCACTGGCGCATCTCTTATGGGTTCGATGGTCCTTCAAAATAGTGTGGCAAACTAATGACAGTGTTCAAACATGAACCGGAGGTGACACCTCAGATCCAAACCATAGTACTAGCACATGGGCATATTTTTGACACTGCATGCCTTTTACAATAAAAGTGAGAAAAAGTTATTTGAGACTTGTTTGAAGGTGCTTGGGATGGTAAAGGCACAGATGGGCTTCCCTTCACAGAGTCTCTTACTGTCCAACTGTCGGATCTATCTCAGATACATCTGTCAAAGTGAATTAATCTATAGTAATTCATTACAGAACTGCTAGGTGGTAGGTATGCAGCTGTTCACTGGGAACATCTTTCTGCTATAGAAACTGTTGGTTGGAAATAGGTAAAGGGGAGGGGAAGATGGTTAGTAGGTAGAAGGGTAGCCAAGCAAGAAGAGCTGAGTTCAATCATTATAACCCTCATAGTAGAAGGGAGGAAACCATGTCCCATAAGTTGTCCTCTGACTTCCACATGATAGTTCACACACACACACACACACACACACACACACACACACACACTCAAGTGAATAAGTACTTTAAAAGAAAAAAAGTAAAAACCTAAAACTAGCCAACCATGCTCTTAAAGTTTCCCCTGTCTCTAAGATCTTAAAAAACAAAAACAACAGAAACAAACAAACAAACAAACAAACAAAAACCTAAAGCATCATTTGTCCGTCTGAACCACTGATATCTGACACTTAACAGTGACAATCATGGAACCCTCAGTGGTAGTGTAGACCTCTGTGACACTGGGATGCCCATGGCATGCGAGGAGTCAGAGCCAAGCCTGACGACAGGGCATGAGCCTTGTCTCTGACCTCCAGGAAGGCTTCTGGTGACCATGGGTGAGCTCCCAGCTCTCCACAGTGCTCCAGAGGGCAGAAGCAAACCTGCTGTGAAGTAGAAGGGTAGACTCTAAGAAAGGTACAGCGTCCAGGACACCTATGAGAGCACCCACTAAATCTTCTAAGAAGAGTCACAGACAAGTGCCCAGGAGGCCACATTTACTACTTATAATAGACTGGGTTCCCCTAAAGTCCATGTATTAGACCCACGTCTCTAACGTGATGATATTAACTGGAGACATCACTGTATCATGAGGGTGGGGCTCTTACATACGAGTGAAGTAGGCACCTCAGAAGAGACTCGGGAGACCAGAAGCTTCACATACCAGTCAGGATGTCACAAGAAGATGCCTTCTGTGGATCAGGAGCTAGACCCTTACAAGGCACTGAGCCTACTAGGCCATTACCTTGGTTGTTAACTGCCTAGCCTCCAAATCTGTGCTTGATAGATTTCTTCTGTTTAAAGCCACCTGGTAGCTCAGAGCTCCAAAGAGACAAGCATGTAAGCCAATGGCCACTTGAGGCCAAGATGGTGCTGACCCCCTTTGTGCTTTGACCAGAGATCCTCGGAAATGTCTTGAATGAGTGAACTGGCTCTGCATGATGATGGTGTCAGGCCCTGGGGTCAAGATGGTGGTCTTTCTTTCTGAGCATCAGGAAGAAAGGTGGGAGTGGAAGTCTGGAGGGCTCGAAAAGCTTCATGACATCATCTAGAATTTTCTGTTTCTTTCTTTGCTTCTTTCTTTTTTTTTTTTTAATTATACTTAGTATTTTCTAAAAGCTATCAAATAATGGTAAAAAGAACTCTAGAATATTCTATCTCCTTGGAGATTTCTTCTCCTTCCTTCCTTTTTTTTTTTTTTTTGCTGGCCTCAGCCTCAACATCTTCTTGCCTCTTCCTCCCATATGCTTATTTTACAGAGACACATCACTACACTCAGCCTCTCTTGGGTGATGTTTCTGTCTGTTTTGTGGAATAGACTCAGCCATAATATCTCTATGATTTTTACAAATTTCTCAAATTTAGTATAGTATAGTATAGCATAGTATAGTATAAATTTCCACAAATTTAGAGTAAACTGGCTGAAACTCAGGCAGCATCAGACCTCTGAGGGCTCAGGACTGGTGTGTCCTGTAACACTTGCCAGCCACCCTCTCTGAAGTGAAATGCATTCTATCTGAGCCCCAGCTGGCTCATTGTAGCTGCCTTGAAGTCCTTGTACAAGACCAAGTAATAGAAGGCCTGTGGATTGTTACAGAGAGGGATAAACACCCCAAGGATCTAACTGGGTGATGGTGATCTTCTTGTAAGACATCTCATAACTCTACCATCTGGTTTCGCTATCCCGTGAGTATGGTCGGTCAACCAGTGTTGTGCTGAACCGGAAAGGTGTTGAGAAAGTAAGTACAGCAGCCTTTGCCATGAGTGCTGCAGAAATAGCTCCCACTTTTTACAGACCAAACGGGGGGCCAGTCCTGCCATCCCCTCTGGGTTTTTACTTTATTCCCCACATTGAGCGAGCATCACAGAAGGACACGTACCAGGAAACAGCTCTGCTATCGTGAGCCCTGAGTGTGTATGTCCAGACTCGTGGGGAAACGAGCCCAAACTGAAGAGGCAGTTCCAGCATTAAGGAGCCAGAGTGCGGTGGCACAGAAATCAATAATGCCGCTCCTCCCCCGGCAAATGAGAGCAGTGCCCCAACACACTGATCTCCCATTAATTCTGGCTGACCAACAAAGCGGAGGCCATTGGCACGCCCAGAAATCCCGACCTCCAGCCCTTGGGGGGCAGAGCCCAACCTCCCCCCAGAGGTTAATGAGGCGGTTGTGTTTCTGGTTAAAGACAGAGCAGACAAGGCCACCGGGTTCATTCAAACGTTTAGAATACAGAGCAGTTCACTGCAGAGGGAAGGCCGGTGGTGAAGAGAAGGAAGAAGGGGGGCGGGGGTGGGGGGAACGGAACCCGCAGGACCACAGACCACTCCTGACTTAGAAGGGAGGGGGGAGAGTCGCTTTTTCTTAAATCCTCTTTAGGAAGCTTCTCCTTGATGCCAGGTCTGGTGGCCAGAGAATTACAAGTTCAAGGTCAGCCTGGGTACAAACTGAGAGAGCCTGTCTCAGATACAAACACCTCTGCAATGCAATTGGCATCGTCTGTTAATGTGGGATAAGTGGCCAGGCACACAAGTAAGACCAGGTCCTATGTCAGATGTCCTCTACTCCAGACCACTTTCCTGTAGGGAAGACCAGGGTTCTGCCCCTGACCACTTCATTTTGTATTAATCTACAGCTCATGCTCAGTTGGCTCTGTTGTTGGGGTGCAATGACACTATTAGAGCAACTAATTAAAGTTCAAAAAAAATATTGTTCAAGTATTCTACTTATCAGGGCAGGGAGGAGCTTCCAAATTTAAAAAATGGAGTGATAAAACCAGTTTTGTAAACATTATTGGAATTTTATGTAAAAAAAAATTGGTGATGATGGCAGTAGTGGTGATGGTGATGATGATGATGATGATGATGATGATGATGATGATGATGATGATGATGATGATGATATGAACAAGTAGGAGTTATGTGGCCCTGACTTACCTTCTGCAGCTTTTCTCAGTCTTTCCTGGGCTTGTACCTACCCCTCCCCCCCCCCCCCCCCCC
>NW_022196904.1:27760300-27765300 GCF_008632895.1 Mastomys coucha
CCCACCCCACCCCCATCCCACCCCCATGGCTTATCTGACTAGCTTTCTATCCCCATCATATCCTGTGACTTATTTTTACAATGGCAGTGAGCACCAATCTCAGAAGCCTTGTCTACATGGCAAATGTACCCACTGTGCCTGCTGCTCCTTAGGGTGGTTCAGGTTTGCAGGGGAGGAAGGGCTGTGAGGAACAATGGTCACTTGGGTCAATCCTGAAATCAAGGTGGAGGACCATGAGTGCACCGGCATTTCTTAATCTAAGAACACACATGTCCCAGCTCTGCTTCACACATGCACAGCTAACAGGAAACACGGGGCCACGGGAAGTGTGACCGTGGCCTATGGAACGCATTACCATAGTCTTTCACTCTGAGCCTCTGAGCCTAACTGTGCTTGCTTCAGTGACCTGCAAAGCATTGGTAAACAACTTGAACTGTTTGTGCTGTCTCATGATGTCACTGTCACGGCCCTACGATGTTGTTTCAGGGGACAACATCAGGCAGGACATCATGGTGTGACAAAGACCACTCATGGAGTGGAAGATGGGAAGCAGAAAGGAAGGCAGGAGAGAGCAGCAGCAAGACACACAGAGGACCTGCCCCCAGTGGCCTCTACTCTCCAGCGGCTTTCCAAAGTCCCCTTAAAGGAGCCCCATAGACTGAGGACCAATCACTCAAAGCACAAGCCCACAGGCAGGAAGGCATTTCAGGTGTGAACTATAGTACCACTTGGCCTCCTCTGTGTGGCATGGCTGGCAATAAGCAATGATGGTCATTACTACCTACTGGAGAACCATGAAAGCCTCCTAGTATCTACCAAAGATTCTTTTTTAAAATCTTTGGATTTATTTTTATTTGGATTATGAGTATCTGCATGTGTCTATGTGTGACCATATGCATGTGAGTGCAGACACCTTCCAAGGCCAGAACAGGGCATCAGATCACCTGAAGCTAAAGCTACAGGTTTATGAGCCTCCAAAGTAGGCATTGGAATCAAATTTCAGCCTTTTGCAAGAGCAATATGTGCCCTTAATCAGTGAGCCATCTTTTAAATTCCCTACTTAGGAATATTTAGACAAATTGTGTGTGTGTGTGTGTGTGTGTGTGTATGTGTGTGTGTTTTGCATGCTTCTATGTCCATGCAGTGTGTGTGTGCTTTGTGTCTGCAGAAGCCAGAATAGGGTGCCACGTCTCCTGGAACTGGAGGTACAGACCGTTGTGAGCTACCACATGAGGGCTGGGAATGAGACCTGGATCTACTGAAGAGCACCCAGTGCTCTTAACCTCTGAGCCCTACTTAGGATTCTTACAGAAATATCCTTGCGTTCTCTCAGCCACACACCCTGTAACATTCATTAGGCTGCTGCTGGGTACCAAAGGCCATGCCAGGCACTGATGAAGACAGGGCACATGGGAGCTACATCTGTCCATGGGAAGTTTGTTTTGAATGGAGGCTATGGGACTGAACAGAAGACATTCAGCATACTGAGGGTTAACAGGAAGTAGCATGTCTGAGGAGGCCTGAGGTCAGGCAAGCCCCTTGGAGTAAAAGAAGGAGAGCAAGGAAATGTCATGGGTGAAAGGGACATATCTGTATGCCTGTGTGCCAGGGAAGGCAGGCTGCTCGGTCAGGAAATCCCAAGAAGAACACAGAGTAGCATTTGTCAAGTCTCTGTTCTGTGGCGATGTGGGTAGAAGGTAGGTTTGCTTGTATGACAGAGCCGTGACCCTGGGCTGCCATGCTTTGGCTGTGGGACATGCAAGAACTAGACAAAGAAGGATTTGCAGGAGATGTCCAAAGAAACAGGGCTGCGATGCAGTAATGGGCCTTCACACTGTGGGTTGGTCAGTTTTACACTGTCATGACAAATCTCTGGGGAAAGAGGGCTTGGGACAAAAAGTTTATTTGGTTCATTCTTTCCTTTTCAGGGAGTTCAGTCTTTTGAGGGTGACCCTCTTATGTTCGGGCTCCTTGCAAGACAGAAATGTGGCAGAAGAATATAGGGTAGGACAGCTGCGAGCCTCATAGCCAGCAGGAAAAAGAAAGAAAGAAACAAGAGTTAAGAAGTCTGAGGCAAGACACCCATTAAAGGCCCCTTCCCCACTGACCTAATTCTTCCAAGGAGACCACTACCTCCCCATTTCTACTATCTTCCTTTAACACCATGAAGATGTGGATATACCCATGAATGGTTCCACTGATGATGTCTGGAACCTATATGGTTCACCCATTTCCTAATAATTCTATCTAGTAGGTAAGGACCAGGCATTTTACACAAGAGTCTTGAGATAGGCATTTCACAGGCATTCCAAACCGTGGATTGGTGAGAGCTGGAGTCTGGAGGACACTGGCCTTCAGTTCCATGCCAGAATGCCTTCACCATGGGAGCACAGCTATGCCTCTCAATTTTCCTGTCCTTCTGATTTGGGTAGTACCCCTTTTCATAAGGCAGGCAACTTAGAGGAATTTGGCAGAACCCAAAGAAATAGACCGGATTTTAAAATGTCAAAAAGAAAATGCAGCAGAAAAGTGAAAGAAAAGAAGAGAAGAGAAGAGAAGAGAAGAGAAGAGAAAAGGAAAGAAAAGAAAAAAGGAAAGAAAAGAAAAGATGGCATGTGTGCAGCCTGTGCCTGGCTCTGATCTGAGCATCCAGTGGGGAAAGCATGGATAGACACTTCTCTCTCTTAAGTAGCTGACGGTGCAACTGAGAGAGCCAGATATGCAAGGAACAATGGAAGTGCAGCTGTGAGAGATGGGAGGGATAAAATGGGCAAAGTGAGATGTCCACACTCCCAGGGCCACCCAGTCATGAACATTCTCATGGTTGTTGGCTACGGACAGAGTGATTGCATTCATTGAACATCCACTATACTCTGGGTATTGTCCCTGACCAGTCTAGAGGAAATGTAAAAGTGCAAACCGATTACCTAACACCATGTCATGGGTCATCTAATCGGTGGAGAGTACGGCTGCAACGTGAGCTCTGGGAAGGGGCATCTCATCCAGGCTCAGGGACTAGGAACATTCTCCTGGAGGTAGATGGCTCTTCACTTGAAATGAGGGTGGAGAGTAGTCAGAAGAAAAGCTGGAGGAACTGGTAGCAAATCTCAAAGGTATGGCGAAGACAGTCCCTATCATGACATTTGTGACCACACAAAGGAGAGAGAGCATTTTGAGTTTGAATGTGGTAAAAACCAGGAATGTGCGATAGAGACTGGAAAAAGCACAGCGACAAAACAGAACAGGAACAGCCCTGTGGGCACTGTCAATTCTAACCCAGGTCACAGTGTGCAACCTCGGTTAGGTGAAAAGTGGACAGGTAGCTCCACGAGTAGAGGACTTGTTGCTCTTGTAGAGGACCTGGGCTCAATTCTTAGCACCCACATGGTGGCTCACAACTGCCTGCAACTCAGTTCCAGGGAATCCAATGCCCTCTTGGGACCTCTGACGTGATCAGGCATACGCACGCAAGCAAAACTCTCATACACATAAAATAAATCTAAAATAAAAAAAATCAAGGAGCACTTGTAATTGAGACACAGTGCCAGTTTCCCCAGTGGCAATCTGTCTGAATTTTGCTTTGCACAGGCCAGGAGCATCCTGACCAAGATGGAGGAATGTAATCAGCATCTTGATGTGGAGGGTGGAGAGAGATTGAAGCAGAAAAGTGATGGGTTAGGCAAAGGGGTGGTGAAGGGGGCCTGGATTCTGGAAACAGAATGTTAGAGACTCCTGCCTCCAGAGGAATACTGTAGAACACACACAGGCTGAACCTAAACTCAGACCCCAGACCCACAGCAAGGCAGGATTTTTACCTCCCTCTTGCAAAGCCCACTGTTGTTCTTTTATAACATGTAATAGTTGTAGATGGGGTACAGTGTGGTATTGATGTATACAATGAATACTGATCAAATCAGGGGAACTGGAATTTGCATGTCATTAGCATTTCTTTATGTTGGCAGTCTCCAGGCTTTCCTCTAGTTCCCCATAGAATATATAATGGTTTTCTATGAACTGAAGTTGCATCCACAGTGGTGCAGAATGTGCAGAGCTGAAGCCTCTGTGCCAGGTTCTATCTCCTCTCCTCCAACTTTCCCAGGAACACCTCCTACCCCATTTTCATACAACCTCTCACCATTTGACTCAGACTAGTCCGTAAGTCTCCATGCTGCCTCCAAATGCTGAGAGGAGGCATGGGCCAATATGCTCAGCTCAGATCAACATTTTCAGTTTCTACTTATGAGAGAAAACATTTGTCTTTGTCTTTCTATAGCTGGCTTACAATTCCCTCCAGTTCCATCCATTTTGTGGCAAATAATTGGACTTCACTTTTTTGTGACTGAATTGGATATATATATATACACACATATATATATACATATATACATATACATATAATTTCATATTTTTCTCTTTCCCTTTACATAATCACCCATCACAGTAACATAGGTTGACTGCATATCACAACTAGTCAGGACTGGAGTGTCCTTTTCTTTTTGTAGAACTATTTGTTTTTAAGTTTTTGTTTCAAAGACTTATTTAAAATTTGGTTGTTCATGTAAATGGACATTTTGCCTGCGTGCATGTTTATGCTCCATGTGTGTGCCTGGAGCCCTCAAAGATCAGAAGATGTGGGTCTCCCTTCTCCCTGAGGTCGTTGGTCACTGGCCCAAGAGGACGAAGGGAGCAGAGTCAATGAACCGGGTTTCAGACATCCTGTAAGTATGAATGATAATGGCGACATGCCCAGACCAGCTTCAGGGAGACAGATCGACTTTACTTGGGGTGATTCAAGGGTTATGTCCACCATTTTGCATTGAGCTCAGGGATTTCTAGTAACATCAGACTTAGACTTTAGCAGCAGAGCAACAAGAATAGGGGACTGGGTTTCCTAAAACTGGAGTTACAGATGGCTGTGAGCCACCCTGTGCGTAACAGGAACCATACCTAAGTCCTCTGCAAGAGCAACAATACTCTTAACTGCTGAGCCATCTCTCCAA
>NW_022196904.1:27767800-27784721 GCF_008632895.1 Mastomys coucha
TCTAGCCACTGTGGGTACTGCATACCCATAGTGCACAGACATGCATTCAAGCAAAAATGCCCATATACATAAAATAAAATAAAATAAAATAAATCTTTTAAATAAATAAATTAAATATCCTGGTATCAAAAAGTACTGCTCAGATGATTAATAACATCTGTAGATGAGATTTAATAGAAGTTTTATGTGACTAGTAATTTCAACATATGGAGTACATATACAAGTCTGTGAAAAACTCTCATTAAACAAAAGTAATACACAAAAAGAGGTAAAAGAAGAAATTCATTTGGTCAACATAAAAAAATCTACCTGTTTTCATTAGATTCTAAAGAAATACAAATTAAAATCTTGACATGGCATTTATTCTTTTCAATTTGTAAATTGTGTATGTGTGTGTGTGCCCATGTCTGTGCCCGTGTCTGTGTGTGTGTGCGTACATGTGTGCATCTATGTGTGCATGTGTATGTGTGCATACATGTGTGCATCTGTGTGTGCATGTGTGGGTAGGTACATGTGTGCATCTCTGTGTGCATGTGTGTGCATACATGTGTGCATGTGTGTACATGTGTACATGTGTGCACATACATGTGTATGTGCATACATGTGTGCATCTGTGTGTGCATGTGGGTGTGCATACATGTGTGCATCTGTGTGTTGGTTTGTGTATGTCTGTGTCTATGTGTATAGACATATGAAGAAGACATTGGATTCCCTAGAGCTGGTTACAGGCAATTGTGAGCCACAGAAAATGGGTGCTGGGAACTGATTGCCAGTCTTCCAAAACATCACAGAAATGTATCTTACCCTGCTAAGCTGTGTCTCCTGTTCCACCGTTTATCACTTTTCAAGTTGAAAAGACTTTTTTGTATTTCTCGTCCACTGCTTGGAAACATGGGGTGAAAGCAAAAAAACATAGGGCCATAAATTTATCCATGGCTTTGTGGAAATTGGAATTATGTATGAAAAGCCTTAACATTTCTCATTACTTCAGCTCACTAATCCATGTCTACTGCTTTCACCTCAACACGTGATCAGAGGTAACCACCGAGATTTATGCACAGGGATATTCATCATGGTGTTGTTTATAATGGTGAAAAATTGGAAATAACCTGATGTCCATTCGTCAGGGATTGGTTAAGTAGACTATTATGCAGTCATTAGAATTTTGAAAACTGCATAACAATGTTGAAAAATGACTTCTCTGTTTCCATAAGCATCTACCATTGTTTCTGCGAAAGTGACTTCAGAAGTTAGAAAGTGAGCTCTCCTCTCTGTTCTATGGTCTGCATTTGTACAGCGCTGACCAAAATCCTCCACAGAAAGACTCTCTGGGAAAGGTCAGTTGTCTTGGTTCACAGTTTTGGAGATTTCAGCTATTTCACATATATGGTGAGAAGACGTCTGGAGGAAGAGACTGTTTCCCTCATGGCCGGAGAGAGATACACACAGAGAACATACCTGCACTGAGGGCACTCTCCTTTTCCCATGTCCTTTCATATAGTCCATGAGACACTCCCGTTACCGTCTTGTCTCCTGCATCCCTTCACCTAGAATGCTTGCACAGACACACCCAGAGGTGTGCTTGACTAATCTCCCAGAACGTTCTCCACCCCAAAGAGTAGCCATTTAACTTTAGCTGTCAGAGATATTATGTGTCTTGAGAGCCATTCAGGGCTAAGGTTTTACATGTTTGGGGACCTGTGAAAAGCATGTGTCTGTGAGCCATTCAATCAGAAGCCAAATTCTGGGTTGTGTGTGGAATGAGTAGAAGGCATCTGGCTGATATAACCTCACTTCCTCTTTCTTCCTTTCTACAGTGCCCTGTTCATCTCCAGGTAGGCTCTTCTTCTCTGTGCCTCCAGGTTCAATCAAACCATGGTTTTATACATTATAGAACTAAGAAACTCTTACAATAGCTTTAATTAAAAGACATACAATCGACTAATTTAAAAGGCCAGTCTCCCTTAATCATTAATCTAACAGTTACTTTTTCCTTGCTGTGACCAAAGTACCTGACAGAAACAACCTAGCTCTGGAGAGGTTTGTTTTGGTTCTGTTTAGAGAGAGCAGCTCACCAGAGAGAGGAAGCTGAGGCAGCCCAAATGGCTCCATCTGGGGATACAGGAGCTGGGTGCATCACTTCTCAGAGAATCAGGAAACTGAGAGGGCTCAGGCTAGAGCTTTCAAGTTCCACCCTCCAGCTGAGTATCTTATCCAGCTAGGACCCATCTCCTAAGGGTTCTACACCTTTCCAAAACAGCATCTGGGTGCTAAGTCTTCAAACACATGAGCCCATGAAGGTCATTCCACCACTAAACCTCGGTAACGTTCCAACTTGCCCCTGTGCCTGACTACTTCTGTTCATCAGTTGCTCTCTGGCAGAGGACTGGGAGGCCACCTCCATCTTCAACTCCTCCCACCTCCCAGTTGATAGTTTTTGGGTCTTGTTCAGTCAGACCAAGGGGGAGAGAGAGCCTTGGGAGCCAGTGAAGATTTCCTGTCTGGGAGACACTTTACCTTGACACTAGCTTTTGGGAAATTCTGCTGTGAAGAACATGTACATGATCAACTTCAGCCTGGCTGGTACTGAGGTTCCATCCCTCAGGACCTTCTGAGGGGTTGACTGTACCCTACAGACATGTTCCATCTCCTGCATGGCCCATGGGAAGCTTTCCTGTCAATCAACAGGCCAAGATCAATGTTCTCAAACTGTCTCCACTGCCAGGCCGGGCAATCTGGGCTTTCTCATGGGGAGGTATGTCTGAACGGAGATGTGGTCCAGGATGTGAGGTGTTCCACTACCTCCAGGTGATTCTGTATATGCATTTCTCGCCTATCTAGAGGCAAAGACAAGGGAGGGATGTGTGCCATAGTCGAGTTCTTTTGATTAAATCTGCAGCACAGATCTTCCTGCCATCTGTATCCTCTCAGCCTTCTAAGACTGATCATGAGGAAATCGGGAGGTAAAGGCCAATTCTCAGGCACTTCATTTGAAAGTTGGAGTGCTGGTTAGGAAGTCCACAATAAGAAGTAAGAGCAGCACCTACTGTTTTTTGAGCCTCATGTAACTTGGAGGAAGGAAAGGCCTATTTTATGTTGAACCTCTTGGTAATGAAGATTCAACACAGTGACTTCTGCAGGCTAGGCAAGCAACTCTATCTGAACTGTTATCCTAGTTGCTAATTGACAGATTTGACACAAGTGTTCCACTACTGAGCCATACCACCAGCTCTTCACTGGGTGATTCTAGACATGAACTCTACCACTGAGCCATGCCCCCAGCCCCTTACAGTGGGATTCTAGGCAGTTGTTCTACCACTGAGCTACACCTCCAGCCCCTCACTGGGGGATTCCAGGCAAGGGCTCTATGACAGATTTACATTCTCGACCATCTTTTTACCCTTAATTTTAAGAGAACATCTAACTGAATTGCTCCATCTCGTCTTTATCTTACTCTATAGCCTAGATGGGTCTTAGACTTGTGATTCTCTTGCTCCAGGTTTTTTGGTAGCTAGAGTAACATGTTTGATGGTACCATATATGGTGGAGAAATACATTTTGAAAGGTCTGGTCCAGCTTTTCTATGCTCTTTCCTCATATCTAAAGTGATTCAAATATAAAAAAATGAACCCCCTTTAAGCTCCACTTTTCTTTGTTCACCCAAGTCCAACAAATATGTATCTGTTTTACATGGATGCCCTGACCACCCTGTCTAAGACACGGTAGTTGGTTTTGGGAGTTTGTTTTGTTTTGTTTTGTTGGTTTGTTTTTTTTCCCCCTCTTTTAGATCATCCCTCTACTCCAAATTGTGTATCCAACAAGTGAAACCTTTAAAGTCTCCAAAACTTGGTGTTCATCACCATCATGTTCCTAGTAGCACATTATGCAGAGCCTGGGACAGAACACATCCTCAGAGAATACATGTCAAGCTTCTTTCCCCAGGATTTAACCTTGGTTGTTGTATCAATGGGACCAGATTATGCAAGGTTGTAGTTACCAAGGAGCAAAGTAGACTCAGATGGCTTGAAGAAAGACTGATAGCCATGAACATGTTGAAGCAAATATTTCAGTATTCTGCGCTGTCCAGACAACTCAAAGGGGCAAAGACCCACCAGGGGCAGAGCCCATTTACAGGGTTAATCAAAAGGCTTGGATTATGGGACATTAAGCAGACAAATGAAGTGTGGTGGTCAGAAAGGGTGACAATGGCTCCTCAGAGAGGCAGACAATGCATGTCAAGATTAATGTCTCCTGACCACTGAATCTATTCAGGGCCTTCCTGTGTTATATTTCTCCTTCCTCATTCATCTTGACTGCCCACCTAGGTACAGAGAAGAGCCAGAAGTTAGCTGGTTGCACAAAATCAGGCAACCTCTAGAAATCCCTTTGGGCTCTTCAGATACTGCCTATAACTTGAGCTAGTACATAAAATCAAATAACTAGCTTGGCTGGTTAATTGATAAGAAAAAAATAAACTCATAGTGTTTGTTTATTCTATGTCCTGCCTATAGAGTCATGTTAAAATGGTGCATCAAAGAATAAGATATGTATTTGCATACAGAAGCATGATGACCAGAGTATTTAGGAAATGCCAGGGGGCTAAGGGTGTGTATTACTCCCGTCTGTGCGCAGGCACAGTAGAGGAGGCTCTGAAATTCTCTCTTGGGATTCACTTAGGCAGTTGTCTGGCTAGAAAGGAGCTGGCTTTCACAGATCACGTTCTGTTGTCATCACATGACTGACATTATGTAATGGTCAGTGTACATTGTTAGCTTCCCTAGATTTAGAATCATCACCAAAGCACAATTTTATGTACATCTATGGCAATGTTTCCAGAAGGGTTTTACCAAGTGGGGAAGAGCCAGACTGAAAGTCTTGGAATAATTAAAAAGGGCATCAGGAGCTGAGCATCAGCATTCATCTCTCTCTACTTCCTGACTATGGAGACAAAGTCACCAAATGCCTCAGCCTCTTGTAACCATGGGCTTTTTCTACCCGTGCCCCTGTTCCCAAAATGACAACTCTGATATTTAGTTATTTATGAATAAACATCTAGGCCACAAGCTTGGGCTTAATCCCCAATTAGCTTGTAGTTTACTTAACCCATTTATTCTATTCTATGAGTGTGACACAGCTGGTTACCTTTCCTCTGTCTGTCTCTTTAGAGTTTGGGGTGAATCTGTTCACATGCCTGACTCTATCCCAGAGCTCCTCTCTCCCTACCAGAACTCCAACCTCCTATTTTCTGTCTCAGCTAATAGGCCATTAGCTTTTTATTGACAGCTAATACTTCCATACAGTACACAAGAGATGTTTTACAGGCTTTTACTCCCACTACAGTGGAATGCACCTTTAAATGGTGAGCTAAAAAAAAATTCTTCTTGCCTTAAGTGGCTCTCTCTCCCCCATTTTGTGGTATTTGTTATTTGATGGGTTAATATATGGATAAAATAAATTTTATATTATTTTAGCACCCATTCCTCTCTCAAATGCCTTCCTTTGCTGAAATCTCTCCTCTCAGTAAGTCTACCTCCTGCTTTCATAACTTCTTTCTGTGTGTGACCCACATCCATGTTCATTGCGGCTCTAGTTACAATAGGGAACCTGAATGTCCATCAGTGGACAAATGGACAATGGAAATATGGTACCCACGTTGCTTTTGTTTTATCACAGCAATGAGAAAAGCAACTCTTGTGTGTCTGTGGTGACTTGGGAGAAGGACCAAGAAGGAATCTGTAAGGTGAGGGGGAAGGGTCCTGCAAGCCCACCTTGACATGACCACAGTCTACTTCAGAGACTAGTGAGAGGGTGGTCAACAGTGGCTCATACTTGTTATCTCAGCACTTAGGAGACAGAGGCAGATGGATTGCCACAAGTTCAAGGTCATCCTGGGCTACCTAGTGGCACAAGCCATCCTGAGCTATGATGTGAGTCATTGTCTCAGGAGGAAAGAAAGTGAGAAAAAGAGATGAGAAAGCATGGGACGTGAATGCCCAGTATATTGGCGTGTACAGCCACAGGTGAGCCAGCTGAGCTATCTTCTGAGGCCTTTAACAAACATGTTGTGTGGTGTTTTGTTTTGTTTTTTTTTTTTCTTTTCTGGAGACATTTTTTTCTATTTATCACAAACAGGAAATACAAACAACAGATCAGAGAAACAATTCTGCCCCAGACCATCTTAGAGGAGCGGGAGGTTTGTTTGGGGTTACGTATAGCAGCATAAAGTGACTCTTGGGTGGCGTGATTACTGTTCAATGAGCAATTAGCAGAGGTAGACACACAAAAACTTCCTCACTTCCCCAATGGCTGATCACTGTTTATAGCATGGGGAGAACCCTCAAGCCTCTTATAAGTTTTTTGTGAGTTTCATTAGCCTCCCTCCTTAAATCAAAAGGAAAAAAACCCTATAGATGATCAGTTAAAAACACCTTCTTTTGCATTTAACTTCAATCCCAGAGGAGAAATTGACAACATCAGGACAGATGCTCAGAGTACTGTCTTCCTAACTGTCCACTATAAAGAGTGTCCTTATGAGTAGCATGCAACTGCTCGGGCTCTAGAGTTGGAAAATAATTCCAGAGCCTGGCAACTGGAGTGGGGCTCTTACTCTGTCCTCATGCCCCTGGTAGGTAGAGGTGAACTCTCTATATGGGAAGCAATCATGGTAGAAGACATGAAATGCGGTTTGTGGAGGTGGTTGACCACACCAATATCTGGTGAACAGGAGGACATGCACACGCATGTTCCCAGTAGGAAGAGAACACAGTTGACCCCTCAACCTCGGCAGCAGGAAAGGCCTGCGTGCTCAGGTCTCCTCTGGGTCTCTCTCACTGTCATTAGTGGGAGAGCTGCTGTTATCTCGAGCTTCTTCCCGCATAAGATTTGTGTTGTCTCTGCTTTACTTCTTGACTACACATCAAGAGTGCGAGAGTTTCTCACTAACCCCTTTGTAGTGACAGATTTGTCACTTCAGAAGGTTCCGTGTCACAGAGGTAACACATTTTCTTTACCCATCCATCTCTGCATAGGTGCAAGAGTCGGTTCCATATCTTGGTTATTGTAACATCTGCTCCTCTCAACATGGAGTGGAAATGCCTCTGATATGTTGTTTTGGACGTAGACACTGAAGAGATTGCTTCATTTCACAGTAGCTCTATCTGTGACTTTCCAGTGCTGACTATAGGAAAGACTTCCATGCTGCATTTTTAAAAGTGTCAACCAGGCACAGTGGCCCAGCTGTGCATCAATGTCCTGCAAACCCTTGTCATATCTTTGATTATATTCTCATTCTCAATTCCATTGTGATCACCTTATTTTTTGTTTAGGTTTCTTGGTTTTGAAGTTGCAATGCTGGGGAAGCTAAGGCAGGAGTGCCATAAGTTCAAGGCTAGCCCAAAAGAATGTTGTCAATATTAGACTATAAAAAGGAACCTACTGTTCTCTCTCTCTCTCTCTCTCTCTCTCTCTCTCTTTCTCTCTCTCTCTCTCTTTCTCTCTCTCTTTTTCTCTCTCTCCATCTTTCTTTGTATCTGTCTCTTCTGTTTCTCTCTTATTTTTTGCTACCATCTACATTTACCTGTGTCTCTGTTTATAAGTTTTATACAATGACTCTCCATAAAGTTGAGGGGTGGAATTTTTTTCAGATGTGTTATTACTGTGTAACCCAGGTTGGTCTCAGCTTCATCTCCACAAATTTTTATTTTATAAGATTTTTTTATCCATTGTTTCTGCATAATTCTTATCAAATTTATTTCTGAGCATTGTTTGGGCATGGTTTCATAGTGAGAATCTTTTTATTATATTTATCAACTGGTTGTCTCTAGTAAAATAGGCAGTAAGTACACTTTACCTGTAGTGTTCACATTTGATGCTATTATCAATTTCAGTGAGTTTCTTGTTGATTCCCTTGGGTTTTCCAAGTATGTAGCTATATTGCAAGCAAGAGAACTACAGAATATATTCTCTCCATTTTTTAATTTGTTTTTGGGTACTGGAGACTGAACAAAGGTCTTCATGGATTGACCATTCATACCCTCTGCCACTGAGCTAAACTTTCAATATAGATTAAAATTTATTTTTGTATGTAAGTATATGTGCTTGTGAAAGAGAGACAGATACACAGACAGACACACAGTGAGAAGCCTACTGACTTTCTCAGTTCTTCAGAATCATTAGAGAGCAGTGCAGACAGCCAAGCTTGGTGCTCACCCATGATCTCTTCACTAGAGAGGCAGGGTGGGAAGACTGCAAATTCAAGGGCAGCCTAGGCAAACACTGAAACCCTGTCTCAGAGAACCGAGAGCTGGTGATATAACCCAAGGCTTGAGTCTTTGTCAGGACATAATTCAACACCCAGGACAAAAGAAAACAACAATTAAAGTCTCCCCTCCTTCATGGGGTTGATACCACTGCCTGTGCCTCACTGAGTCTCAGCATCTTCACACACGTCCTTCACACAGGGTGTCACTATGCAGCTGGCCAGAGTTCTCTATAGGTCAGGATGGTTTCAAACATGTACTTCTCTTCTTAGAAGTCTTTGGTCTATGTGTTCTTTCTACATTTACCTTAAGCTGATTTCAATGTATCTTCTTTGAAGATGTTCAGTGTTGAATGGGTTCCATTTTTATCAGAACTGTGTATAGGAGTCTCTGGAAAGTCTACAAATCCCCTTCATATCTTTGATTATATCTTTGTTCTCAGTCCTATTTTGGTCTCCTCATTCCTTGATTAGATTTCTTAGTTTTGAATATTTTATTCATCATTTCAGGGAACCCGACCTCATTTATTTAGCAATTCTGCTGACTGCATATTTATGCTTGTTATTTCTGCTAATTCCCTCCTCCTGCTTTATTTTTTTTAAATATTTTCGCTGATTTGTTGAGTCTAATGGTCAGAGTATGTGTTTTTAATGTTGTCTTTCTTAATAAGAAGCACAGTCAAGAGTATTATTCTAATAATAAGTACGGCTTTGGCCGCAGCCCATGAATTTTCTTCCTATGTCATTGTCTCATTTTCTACATATACTGTGTTTGTTGTTATCATCTGTTGTTTACTGAGTTATGTAGAAATGTGTTCATCAAATTTCAAGTAGTTTCTCATTTAACATTACTTATATGTGGTTTGTTTGCATGGCAATCAGATAATATGGCCATTAAAACATTTTAAAGAGTTTATTCATGTATTTTAAAAGTCTAATAGAATTATAGTTGTAAATATCCCATGGGGGCCAGTGAAGAACCAAAGCATTAGCTTGGCAGAATCAGATGCAATATTACAAAGCCAACTTTACAAGTAGACTTCTCTGACGTTGATATATGAAGTAAGCTAAGAGTTAAATGGGACACAAAGTCAGAAAAAAAATTCTAATTGCAAGTTACCACTGAATCTGTGATCCTACGCTTATTCTTATACAGTTCTTGTGAGTTGATATTATTTAGGAATAAAAATAATGATGATAAGCATGCCTGACGTAGACCAAGAATGGATGTTGTGCCTGTCATGTGCCCAGCACAATGTCCCAACTTTTCTTTTGCTTCATCAGTGACATGAGGGTTTCTGGACATTCATAGAAGAAACAGAGCATCTGCTAAGGCTGAGACATATATTATATTATATTATATTATATTATATTATATTATATTATATTATATTATATTATGGGAATAGTTGCTTCTTCTTATTCCTTTCTGTCCCTGTCCCCTTTTCTCTTCCACTTCTCTTCCTCTTCCTCCTCCTCCTCCATCTCCTCTTCCTCTTCCTATCCTCCTCTCCCTCTCTTCCCATCTCCTTTCCTCTCCTCTTTTTCTTTGAGAAAAGATCTTACCATGTAGTCCTAACTGGCAAGGATCTCTCCATATAGACCAGACTAGCTTTGAACTCACAGAGATCTACCTGCCTATGTTCCCCAAGTGTAAGAGTAAAGGTGTACACCAGCCTTGGCAACTTCTAATCTCCCACAGGGCATGACCCTTCCTTTTACATCTTGTTATCCTCTATAGAAAGTCTTCTCTTCCCCCTGTACAGGTTCATATGCAAGCTCTTAGGCATCAGCTCTCCTGCCTCCTGATGTGTCTAACATGAAAACAAGAGACACCCTGGTCATTAAGTAATTCTTTCTCTTACCATTAGCAGGCCTTAAAGTTTAGAGACCCCATTTCCAAGGCCTGATGTGTTCTGAGAGGCAAGTCAGGGCTCAGTCTTCATAGCTATGAAATCTTCAAGGCCTCCTACCTCTGTTGGCGCTGGCTTCCTCTGTCCTTGTTCTTTTAACTCTGATCTCTGGAATAGCAGAAACCACATCCTCTCAAAGGCTTCCAGTGTCTTCTTCCTTAGTACTTGCTGCTAACTCAGCAGGTTCTATTTGGTGAACTCACAGGAGAGTAAGAAGGATGTGCATCATTGAGGTGGATCCAAAAACAAAAATCCTCTCTTCACAGGACAATAGAAGGAATAATACAACAAATCCAAACACACAAGCACATATAAACACAAGCATTTCCAACATAGATCAAATAACAACAACCAAGAAAATTTTGAAAAGAATGGCATTTAAAGTTAATAAAAATTCCCCAGGAATTGTTTTAAATTATTATTTTGAGAGTAGCAGCTATATGGGTTCTAATTCCTTGCTGCAGCAGACAGAGCAGCAATAAACATGGAGGTGTAAGTATCTCTGTTGTAAGATACCAAGCCCTTTGGGAATAAGGCTGGAAATGGCACTATGGTAAATCAAACTAAAGATTTTTTAAAATTTAAAAATTTCTTTTAAAGAAAACCCCATGCTATTTTCTATAATTTGTGCATAAGCAATTCCATAAGCAACAAGTAAGGGTTCCTTTCTTCCACATCCTCTCCAGTATTGGATGCTGCCTGTTTCCTTGATGGTGGTCATTCTGGATGACATCATCATATAGTGTTTGTTTCTAATTCATCCACATTGACTTAACTTCTCCTCCAGTCTCTTGCTCATGTCTACCAGTGCTTTCCACTCAAAGAATCCCTTCCATCTTCCTCTGCAGAGTGACTTTTATTTGTTGGTTTGGTTTTTGGTTTTTCAAGACAGGGTTTCTCTGTGTAGCCATGGGTATCCTGGAACTCACTCTGTAGACCAGGCTGGCCTCAAATTCAGAAATCCACCTGCCTCTGCCTCCCAAGTGCTGGGATTAAAGGTGTGCACCACCACTGCCTGGCCCAGAGTGATTTTTGGGGTCACAAATTCCTTTCTTCAAATTTTATCATGGAACCTTCCTTTTTCTCCATCTGTGTTGACAGCTGTCTTCTCTCAGAACTTCAATGATTTTATTTTATGACCTCTTTGCTTTGAAAGTTTCTGCAGGGAAATCAGCTGCTATTCTGATGGGCCTGCCTTTCTTTGCTCAGTGTATTTAGTATTTTGATCACAATCTGATATGATGAGTTTCTTTTCTGAGCCCTGCCCATTTAGCATTCCACACACCTCTTAGGCCTGGATTGTCCCCTTTCCCTAGATCTGGAAAACTTTTCTATTATGATTATATTGAAAATAGTTTCTCTGCATTTGGCATAAGATTCTTCTTCTTTTTTCCTTCTTCTTTCTCTTCCCCTTCCCTTCCCTTCTCCTCTGTCCCTTCCTTCTTCTCCTCACCCCTCCTTCTCTTCATTCTCCCTTATGCATAATCCACCAATTTGGTCTTATCATGGTGTTCCAAAGGTATTTATGACCCATGTATACATTTTTTTTTAAAGGTAAGTGTTACCATGAGTGAATGATTCACTTGTGCCTACTGTGCTTTTAAAGCCATGATAGCCTGTCCTCCATCCCATTGTCAATGCCCAGTATCGTTGCAGTTTTCTATTCCTTCATTCCTTCTATGTCTTTACCAAATCCTATTTCCATCAACTGTATCATCTCCCTTGTCTACTCAGCTGTTTGTATTCTCTTGGAATTTGTTCAGCAGATTATCTGTATTCTCTCTAGTTTTTGAAAACATGCTTATTACTATTATTTTGGATTTTATTGAAGTCTCTGTCATTGAGTTGTTTCTTCTGAGACTGGTAGTTTAGGGAGGAGACACATTATCTTGTTTGTCATGTTACTTTGGTCTTATGCATCAGGAATTTGAGCAGTTAGTTAAAATTTTCAAACTCCGTTTAGTCTCCTCTTGTTGGAATCTCTGCAGTGTTCAGTGGGGACTCTGTTGTGGTAGAGCTAATGTGCTTCTGGTGTTTCTTCCCTGGCTTGATGGGCTCTAGCCTTCTAGAACCATAAGCTAAAAGGCATCCTTTCTTCCCTTGGCTGCATTTTTGCCTGGGTACTTTCTCAAGGCAACAGAAAAGTACCTGCTGCAGCAGTCAAGAGGATGCCAAGGGACAGACAGGCCCCTCACTCACTATAGGTTATAGCACAGTGATTTAGTCATACAGTATGGACCTGTGGCCTCACATTTTACAGTCCGTGTAAACTTTCTTTGTGTCCACCCTTGTGAACATATAAGATTTGTAAGTATTTTCTGCTTATTTTAAACCTAATTTTGTATGTCTATGTGTACGGAAAGAAAGAAATTTATATATATTAAGAAATATCTATGAATACACGGATTCAATTTCTTACGTGGTTTTTTTCCATTCTCTCAAAATGTTATTGCTGCAATAGTAAAATAAGCTAAATAACGATTGCACGTAAAGGTGCTGAGGATAAATAGAGATGTGTCAGCAGTATTTGCAGACGAAGGTGAAATCTTAAAAATGGGAGACAGAGCAAAGGTAATGAGTGAGGAGGGCCAAGGAAATGGAAGGCTTTGTGCCAACAGAGAGGACGCCAGTGAAAAACAAATTAATTTTCCCCACAGGACACAGAGCAGGGCTGGGCTCTCAGGCAACAGCCACTGGGTTGCACATGTGTCCTGAGCTGTGAGGTGCCAGCCCCTTGCCTCTTCCAATCTCTGTGGCTTCCACATGTGGCCCGTTCTGTCTCTGTGGGGACTGGAACTTTATTGTCTTTAGAAAGCAGGGGCTCCAGACGGTAGGGAGAGTATGTACAGCTGGAAGAGACAGTGCTAAATTGGAGAATGTGGAGCAACTGAGTACAAAACCAGAATGGTCACCCCAACACCTGTCCCCTTGTCCTATTTCCACAGTGTCAGTAAGTGGGTGCAACCCTGTGACCATGTGGGACATGGGAGGATTCTCTGGTGTGGAAACCCAAAGGCCACAAATACAAAGGCTAGCAGACCCTGCTAGTAAAGGGCTGATCAATAGCAGCAGCAGCAATAACAACAACAACAGCAACAATAACAACAAAATACATTCTCTCTACTGTGCCACCAGTGGAGCTGGTGTGCACCATGGAGCTCCCAAGGAGGTTGCAATCATGATCTTAAATCCAAGTGTGCAGCGAAAATTCATGTCCTCCCAAAAGAAAAGATGAGATGTGAATGACAGAGACCAAAGAAGGGGTACCCAAATAAAAGCAAACTGAAAAGAACGTAGAGGAGTAATGAAAGAGAAACATGGACTAACAGTAATAAATGAACAACTAACAGGACAGAAAAGAAGGTGGATCCATGTAAGGAGTCTATATCGGATCACCAGGGGGAAAATATAGGAAGATCATCAAAAATAACAAAAATAACATTAAGTCAGGAGAGGTGAGAAGTGGAAGATTCTGTTAGTGTCTTATGATGAAGACTCACTTGGTGTTTTGCTGAGACAAGAGCCATAGGAGAACATGTGATGTTTGCAGAGTACAAATAGGACTCAAGGGACCATGACAGGGCACTTGCATAGCTAGCCTTATAACACTCTGTTGGTCTCAGGTCTTCGCTGATCTTCACTTCATTGAGAAAGTCATGTCAGAGAACTTCTCCAGGCATCCTGACTGGTTCTGGTCCCTCCTACTGACTTTTGCAGATTTGACAGAAGCCTGACTGTTTCTGCTGGATTATGTCACTACTGCTGATTCATGTTTGGTATCCTGACACTCCAGAACTGATGGTCATCTGGTATCCTGAAAAACTGAAACTGGAATCACCTCAGAGAACTACTTCTAAAGAGGTCCACATCCCCTTGTCCTAACAATTTACCATTGTTTCTCCCCTACCTTTGGGCTAGAAAGAGGATCAAAGCATTTGGGAACCCTTAAAGTAGGTTTTAAAAATCTAAGGCTACAGAGATGACTCAGTGTTTAAGAGCACTGGTTGTTCTTTCAGAAGACCTGGGTTCAGTTCTCCACACCACATGGTGGCTCACAACTATCTGTAAGTCAAGTTCCAGGGGATCCAACACCCTCTTCCAACCTCCAAAGGCACTGTACAGAAATGGTGTGTATGCATATAGTCAGTCAAAACACTCTACAAATAAAATATAATCAACACATAATCCAAGAAAAAATAATGAAAGAAAGGACATTGTTTTCTACAGTTTGGACCGTAAGTATACATGTGGTGTAAGAGAAGAAAGGAGGAGAAGAGGGAGTTTGGGAGGGGAGTGGGAATGAGGGGAGTTGAAGAGAAGGGAGTGGATGGGATGAAAGGAGGGGGAAAGGAGTAGAGGGAGAAGAGAAACAAAATTAAACTTCAATAAAAGGCTACTGGAAGATTTATCTCTTTGTATTTTTTGTTGTTTTGAGCTACGGCCTCATAATGTACTTCAGGTTGGCTACAAGCTCACTATGTAGCACAGACTGGCTTTGAACAGTTGGGAACTGGCAAAACTTTTAAGAGGTGGGGCCTTGTAGGGGGTCTTAAATCACTGGGAGTGTGCTCTTGAAGAAGCTGATAGGACACAGCCCTTGATTTCTTTCTTTCTCTTTCTAGGTATCTGTGAGATGGCTTTGCTTATCATGATGTCCCTCCATAAGCACAAAGGAAGAAAGCCAGTCAATCATAAATTAGAGTCTCCAAAATAGTAAGCCGAAAACCTTTATCTCAATAAAGGGGAAAAATGAAAGTCAGCTTTAAAAGAAAAAAAGGAAACTTTTCTTGATAAAAGGAGACTTACCTCAGTTGTTTGTTGTGATGACAGAAGGCTAAGAAGCACCATGAATCTGTTAGGTCAGTCATCCATCAAAAGAATACATGGCAGTCATGCTGATCAAAGCACTGCAGAGTCATCTCTCCAACCCTAAGAGATATATTTCCTATGCTGAGAACAGGAAGTATGTTAAAAAGCTAAGCAGTGGCCCATGGCAAAGGCACAGAGTATACTGTTTGGCTTGGCAGAAAACAATATGGTCATTTTAGTATAAATGTCCATTACCATTTAACCAGGAGCTGTGGTGTAGTTGTAGCCAGCAGATAGAGGAGGGAAATTAGAGGACTTGCAAAAACAAAAATGTAATAACAGAATAAGAAATCAGTAGATCATTCTTTGTGATTTGTATGAGAAGTGCTCCTTTTAAGCTCATGTCTTTGAACAGTTGCTTACACTTGGTGCTATTTAAGGAAGGTACTGAACGATTAGGAGGTGGAGCCTTGCTAGCAGAAGTGCATCATTAGGGGTGGGTTTTCAGGGTTTATAGCCTCACCCAACTTCCTGTTCATTCTTCTGCTTCCAGCATATAGTTAAACATATGAACAACCTTCCTATCAGCTTTCTTTATCCTGCTGCCATGCCATGTCATGCCTACCCTGACTATGTTGAACTCTTCCTCTGGAACTGTAAACTAAAATAAAGTCTGGTAAAACCATAAACTAAATTAAAGTAAGCTGCTTTTGTCACAGCAACAGAAGAGTAATGAAAATGACAGCATATAATACTTATATATGCAGGAAATATCAATATTAGCATTAATTAGAAATAAGATCATGAAAGTCTCTTGCTTAAAAAAACTGGAATGGGAGAGAAAGAAAGACTGAAGCAGAAATTTACTCTTCAATTGTATACAGTTATTGCCTTAGCAAAATTTGAAATATTTTATATAATAAAGACTACATATAACTTGGTTATAGTCAACTTCATCCATTGTATTTACAAACAAATATAAAGAAGAAAAGTTGCACAGAATCCACTGGGCTGTTTTTTTAAATGCTAATGTCTGTGTTTGAGTGTGAGTGTGAGTGTGAGTGTGAATGTGTGTGTGTGTGTGTGTGTGTGTGTGTGTTACATACACACAACTTTTGCTGTCTTCAAACTCCAACTGAAACACTCTTTGACGTACTTCTCTCCTGGAACTCAGCCACAGTCTTTATCAGTTCTCAGCTTCTAGACCAAAAAAGAGGCTGGACCATGTGTTCTCCTGAGTGTTCAGGTTGTGATTGCGGGTCATTGGTCTTCTCAAGTTCCACAATGGTGAACCAGTACCTTAGAATGAATTTATGTGAGGTATCTCCCCACCCTGTTGGCTCTACATAGGCACCTAACCCTCCTGTTGCCTCTATGTGACATCTCCCCAACCTGTTGACTGTGTTGGCATTGTCCCATCCTGTTTGCTCTGTGTACGCATCTCTTCCTCCTGTTAACTCTATGTAGGCATCTTCTCCTGTTGGCTCAGTGTAAGAATACATCTAACACTTTCCAGTGCCTCTGAGTGGTAAACTCATGCAAGACACAAAAACTAATTAAAGCTCTATCATTGAGCTAAATATGATAATCAGAATAATTCAGGTTTCTGGAACATCAATAACAACACAACCAGAATATTCTGATTATCTTTGCATTTATTTAACAAGACCAAAACTGTACTCACTCTTATTAAGGAAATAATTAACACATTAAACATTGAATGTTATTAGAACTTGGTGTTATTGCCTATCAAAGGAAGTATTTAGGTGGGGAATGCCATGGGCCACACAGCCAGTAGAGACATTCTCAACACAAATATTCAACAATAATTTCAAGCTTAAAGTGTAGAGAGGACCTTATAATCACTAAAAAAATTCAGATAATCCACTAGAAATATGAGGATGAAATCTGAGCCTCATAGAAGATTTAAAAAAAAAAAGGA
>NW_022196904.1:27784792-27798932 GCF_008632895.1 Mastomys coucha
AAAAAAAAAAAAAAAAAAAAGAATGAGGACAGGAAGAAGGTAAGTGAAGAAAGAGCAAAAATACAAAATCAAATTTTAACAAACCTACTGAAACACATTTCTCATCTCTGTTTCACTTTGCTTTGTATCAATTCAGGGCGACATAATTCCCAGACTGGCCTTGAACTTAAAGCAATACTCCTGCTTTAACTTCTAAGTGCCAGGATTACAGCTGACCCAGCAAGCCTAACAAGGCTTAAGATTGAAAATACTCACATTACCTGATGTTTGGCCAAATGTAGTTCAGCTACAATTCCGTAAAACTGCTAATGAGATATACATTGATGAAATCCTTTTGTCAGATTACTTAGAAATATTGATTAAAGCAAAGTATTTATATCTTAGAAACTGTAACGTAAATATATAGGTATAGATAGACAGATAGAGAATTTCCTTCCAAAAACTTTGTGTTCCTATCTACCAAAAGGCATGTTTCTGAATGTTAACACTTGCAATCTTTCTACATTTTAATTTAATATTACTGTGTGTGTATGACATATGTGTATATGTTTGAGTGAGTCAGGTACATATATACATGTATATATATGTATATATACATATCCTTCCACCATGGAGCCCAGGGATTGAATTTATATCATGAGGTTTACTAAGGAAGTTCTTTTACCCACTGAGCCATTTTACCAACCCTAGTACTGTGGTCTTTATAAAAGCACAAAATAAAAAGAAAGAAAGAAAGAGAGAGAGAGAGAGAGAGAGAGAGAGAGAGAGAGAGAGAGAGAGAAGGAAAGAAAGGAAAGAAGGAAGAGGAAGGAAGAAAAAAAGAATGGAAGGAAAGAAAAAAAAGGAAGAAAGATACCAGTTTCTAAAACTCATAAGATAGATGAATACATTTTAGTATATCAATATAATAGAATACTACTCAATGATAAAAAAATGAACTGAATTTGAATTTGTTATTTGAATAGTAACATGGATTAAATTATAGATCTTAAGTTAAAATTATTTTCTGAGGTGGAATCCATGTTGGGAAAGATGGATGTACTGACTGCTGTTGGCATGGCAGGAAACAGTATGAGTACAATATGTACTTGGTAGACAAAGTCCCATGTAGGCTTGAGTCCAATCTTGAAAGATCTGCTGAGGATAAAATACTGCCAAATAACATCACAAGCTACAGAGAAATCTTTTATGAAAGGAAGTGTCAACAGTCAATACAGCAAGTTTTACCTTGTACCATGAAATCACTACACTACACTTCACCTTAAGGCTCTGCTTCTTATTCTTCTTATCTTGCTATTTCTACCTCATCTGTAGCAACTCTCTCCACTGAACTTTCTCTAGAAAATTTAACTCATTTACATTTATTGTAAAAGTTGTTATAATGAACTCTAAATATTTTATTGGATTTTATGTTTTGCTTCTGCAGTTCTTTATTTATACATCTGTTTTCATATATCTTCAAGTGTAAATGGTTGTTCTTATCTTTTTAAATTTGCTAGCTACTCAATATTACTTTTGCAAGTCACCCCAGACTGTTTTACAATCTGTCATTTATACATGCTATCATAGTCTAATATTTTATTTCTACTCAATGTGCCCTGAACATTTTAAAAATCATAACATTTATTTTCTACATAATCACTAGTTAGATGTACCAGAAGAGTATACTTCTTACATATTACCACACATTTTCTGGTTTCTGAAAAATGGACTTTAGAAATTCCTTTTTCTTAAAAAGAAAAGTTGGGTGGCTAGAGAAAGTAGATCTGAGAAGAGTTTGGAAAGGAAATGAATATGATCAAAGATGCATGAAATTCTCAAAAATGAATTTTTAAAAGCCTGTTTAAAAACTATGAGATTTCCTTATTGTGATATAACATCTTTGCTTTTGCAAAATATAAATGTATACACAGAAACTACACATTAAGACATTTTAAGATGTTTCTCATCTTCCAGTCCCTAGTTTTGCTATTGGTTGGTTCTGTTCCAGAGCAGTGATTGCTATCCTTTTGCTCTGTTCTTTGTTTTCTGGTGACTTGTGGAGAAGGGAGGAAGCCTTAGATGGAAGTGTAAAAAGAGGATGAAGATCTGAGTGAGTGGATTGCTGTTTGCCATCTGCAAAGATGTGTTAAGGACTTCAGTGCCTCAGTCCTATGGAAGTGGCTAAACCTTCCCTATGGTGAGGCTCAGAAGAACAGCAAAACCTCCCTCTAGTCTGAGTGTAACTGTTGACAGCATGCACAAGGGTTTATGCGTGATTGATCCATGTATTCCCCAAACTACCAACTGCAGCTTCCTTCTCTGGGATAACTGCAGCCTGAAAGTACCTGACTACAGGTAGACACCTCCTTCAGAGACTACCTAGCCCTTCTTCCTGGGTGGTATATACTAAGTGTGCTGATATTTTGGCTTGCTGTGTAGCAGGTGCCTCTCTCTCCTTTTTCTAGCTTTTCTGTCCATGTGTCTGTCTGTTCTTTCTGTGTCTTTCTTGATCTGTTCACTGCCCCAGTCAGCTATCCAGGAGCTCACTATATAGAACACAGCAGACACTTCTTCTCTTTCTCCTTCTCTTGTGGGATTTGCAGTTGTCTTTTTTCCCCAAATTTATTCATTCTGAGAGCAGCTGAGCTTTGCCATCAAATTCATAGCATTTCTTTAGTTGGTGTCTTAGTTGGTTTCTATTCCTACACAAACATGACCAAGAAGCAAGTTGGGGAGGAAAGGGTTTATTTAGCTTACTTCCGTATTGCTGTTGATCACCAGAGGAAGCCAGGACTGGAACTCAAGCAGGTCAGGAAACAGGAGCTGACTCAGAGGCCATGGAGAGATGTTCTTTACTGGCTTGCTTCCCCTGGCTTGTTCAGCCTGATCTCTTATAGAACCCAAGACTTCCAGCCCAGGGATGGCACCACCCACAAGGGGCCCTACCCCCTTGATTACTAATTAAGAAAATGCCCACAGCTGTATCTCATGGAGGCACTTCCCCAACTGAAGCTCCCTTCTCTGTGATAACTCCAGCCTGTGTCAAGTTGGCACACAAAACCAGCCAGTACAGTCGGTTTAAGAGAACTGAAATGGTTATATCTCTGACTTTTGTCAGTCTCCCATTTTACTCAATATGTTGAATCTAGAACTATGGGGGAGTATGGATTATCCTTTCACACTGTTTTTATGTCTGCTTACCCTGTGCTTTGGGAGTTTTAATTTATTTATTTTTAACTATGTATTGTGTGCCTGTATATGAGTGTTGTCTTAGTTAGGATTTCTATTAATGTAATGAGACACCATGACAAAAATTGTCTTTGGGAGGAAACAGTTCATTTGTTTACACTTCCATATCATCATCAAAGGAAATCATGACATGACACAAACAGCACAGGATCTAGGAGGCAAGAACTAATGCAGAGGTGATGGAGGGGTGCTGCTTGCTGGCTTTCTTCCCCTGTCTTGCTCAGCCTACTTTTTTTTTTCTGAGAGGGGGGATCAAGACAGGGTTTCTCTGTGTAGCCCTGGCTGTCCTGGAACTCACTCGGTAGTCCAAGCTGGCCTTGAACTCAGAAATCCGCCTGCCTCTGCCTCCCAAGTGCTGGGATTAAAGGCGTGCGCCACTACTGTCCAGCCCTACTTTCTTATATAACCCAGGACAATCAGCCCAGGAACTGAGTTCTCCTACATCAACCACTAATTAAGAAAATACCTCACAGGAGAAGAGAGAGAGAGGGAGAGGGAAAGAGCGAGAGAGAAGAAAATGGGGTGCTTCTGGTCTTTTGCAGAGAAACAGGGTGCTATATATTATATTATATTATATTATATTATATTATATTATATATAACATTTTATATACTATAATATAAAATATATAATATATTTCTACATATATACTACATATATACTCCTAATATATATACATTATATAATATATACTATATTTCAATAGTACATATTTTTCTATTCCTCATTTCCTCTTATATCTCAACTCTTTTATTTTAATTACGAAGAATGAGTACTTCATATATCTACCTATGTAGAGCTATAACAATTGAACCAGAAGAGGTCACTACCTTTTGAGAGAGTAGGGGAAATGTGGGAGGAGTTAGAGGGGAGGAAAGAAATGATATAATACAGTACTCATGTATGAAATTCTTAAAACAATGGAAAGAAAATTTTAAAAAGAATGCATGCTTGAATATTTCATGTTTGAGAGACTCTTTGTAATTTTGTCCCTTCATGTGTGCAATCTGAATCTTGGATTTTCTATCCTGGCCTGAAGGGCAAGCTGCTCGGTGCAAGAGACTTTGGGGCTTGTCTTCCTGTGGGCTTGGTTTTCTCTGTGATTGTTTTGCCATGCTCACTTGTGCTATGGGTCCACTTGTTTCTTTACAGATTTCTCATCACTGGGGGAGTCTCCTCTCATGTCTGCTCTGTCACAGGTCATTCACCTGATTCTACAGAGTTCATTTTCCCCTCTGGGCTTAATTGAAAGCCCATAGAAAATAATGCAGTGTATTTTTAGTGTGGTATAACTGTTATGGTCTCTTCTTCTTAAATAATTCAGTCTTTTCATGAGTATCTTTTGAGAAGACACGTTATTAAAGCTGAAACAAGAAGATGACCAAACTAAGAACATTCTCAGAACAATGTAAGCTGCCTCCCCTCATCCCATCTCCACATCTACCTAGCTATCCACGGCTCAGATGAAACTGGAAGATGGATTGCCATGAGATCACAATCCCTTCAGCCACAAGGCAGTTGGAAAGGACTGGAAAGGATGCCAGGAGACAGTCAGCAGGAAAATATCAAAGTTTTCTGATTCCCTTCCTGTGTTTCCTGAAGCCAACAGCAAAACTCTGCTTCTGACTCTCTGTTTACAGATCTCCAGGGAAGGTGTTGGCCCAGCACTCCCACTGACCAACTGTCCTGCTGTCATTCTGGATGATACTTGATGGGGAAGTCAAATACTTAAGCTCATCAACTCTACTCACAAATGTGCTTGAATGAGTCCTCAGCAGATATTGCTCAGCAGATATTACCACATATATATGCTTCCCCAAATGATGAGACATTAGAGAGTACCCACTTCTGCCTGTTTTCAGTTGCTTACAGCAGAATGGCTAAGACTGGATAACTTATAAAGAAGAAATTTTACTTTGGCTGCATCTAGCTAAGGCTTCATGATTCTTTGACTCATGGTAGAGAAACAAGGACAACATGTGATGTCTCATGAATGAGATAAATGGACAATGTAGCTTTGTAACAATGCAAGTGTGCTTGTTGCAACTAATGCAATGATGTGAGAAGAACTCAGAGAAGAAAAGCCTCACTCCATGGCTTAAACACCTCCCAGGAGACTTATATCAGAGAACAAAGCAGATGGACATCCTGGGCAGAGGGGATGGGTGGCTAGTCAATCATAAACAAGGAAGGAGCTATAACACCACAAACAGAGGAGAGTAAGAAAGACAGGATGGGGGGGGGGCATCTGAGGAAACCACACTGAGAAGTCAATGTGTGAGTGTGAAGAAGCTGAGCCTGATAGCCACACAGGTACGTAAATGGTTAGGACAAAGTATAAAACCCAAAGCTTAGAATCCAAACAAGGACCTGTGGAGATATTTGATACACAGTCATAGAGAAGGGATACTGGGCAGAGGGAAAAGGACAATGGATGGACAATGGATTGGAGAGGTCACAGAAGCATGTCTAGTGGAGTCCGGAGGAGATATCAGACTTGATAGTTATTAAGAGAGAAATGAGGAGCAGCAGAGAATCTGGGAGAGGAAGGACTTAACTATACCACATATACCTCACAGGATCACTCAGTCAGTACACAGGAACACAGAAGTAATGAACACAACTAGTACTCCTGAGACTCAGTTAACGTACCCAAGATCACTGAGCTTTCTATGTGGGTGTGGCACCCACAGGCAGCACACAAGGATCACATTATGTGAGACCACACTTTTAACATTCCACTGTTGAGACCACACCATAGACAAATTAAATCAGAACCTCCGGAATAGGTGCCAGGCATCATGGCTTTACAGGTTTCCCAAGGGGTATGGTATGCAGTTGTGTCACAAACCATTGTTCTAGAACTCTTGTCAGAGGAGCTTCTTATTTGGTTGCATCCATTAGCACATACTAGTACATCACATTTCAAGTGTTCTAAAATGACAATATTTTGATTGGAAGCATAATACCTAATACTAATACAAACCTAAGACCCTGACGGAAGCATGCACTGTAGAGAGGAGAGGGGAACATGGGGAATGGATCACTGACAGGAACAGCTGCTGCTCCCACCTGCTCCAAAGCCACCAGGCTATAGATTCATAGTTTAGGTCACCTATTGGTTTTATCCCAAGGTCAAGCTCATCTTCCAGAATGCAGCCCTTGAGGAAGTCTGTTTACCCCTGCAAGGACCCTGGCTCATTCTTGGCTGACCACAAGGCTGCACTGAATCTGCTGGGTAAATGCCACGTGGCCAACTGCCATTTCAGAAGTGTGTAGATTTCTGGCCCCATCTGTTTGTCCTGATGGGTGGATCTCATATACATATAACATGCCATGAAGAGCAGTGTTCCCACCTCGGAGCTAGGGGCACCAACTGGCCCCACTGCAAGCTCCTGACCTAGAATACCCAGACACAAATTCCAGCCATAGGAAGGGCTGGCTATGCTCTGCTTTATTCAACCCAGAGCCACTGGCCACATGCGGCTCCTAAACAGTTAGAAACTGTGATGTTTATTTGATTTCAAAGTTCCATTCTTGAAAAGCTTCCAAGTGAGAGAGAGAGAGAGAGTGTGTGTGTGTGTGTGTGTGTGTGTGTGTGTGTGTCACACACACATGCAGATCTCAACTACAGTATTAGATTTCCTTTTCCAAATGGAAATTTTGTAAAAAGTAAATATGGATTAATTCAAGTCAAAAGTAGCATAGCAGCCCACCATAGTGTGGCATGCCTTTAATGTCAGCATTGAGGAGGTAGAGGCAGGAGTATCTCTGTGACTTTGAACATGCAAAAAAAATCATACATCCCAGGCCCTGGTGTCTTAGACCTGGAGTCCCAGCACTAAGAAGGCTGAGGCAAGAGGATTCCACATTCAAGGCTAGCCTGGGTTATATAGCTAGGCCAACTCCCCAAACACAAAGTCTGTTATGGCTGGCGGCAAGCCATGAGAGCTTTATGCTCATATGGAAAGTTGTAGAAACTCAGTTTCCACTCATGGACTATCTTCAGTTCTCATTCGGCCTCAGGGTCTCCTTCAGAGGCCCCTGCTTACAGAGCCCAACATAGACCCATCTGGGAAAGCAGAAACTGTCAGTATCCAGCTGCAAAATTACAGTGTAGGAGGTGAATTTGACAAGATAGGAATAGCCAGCACAGTCGTTTTGTATTCTTTTGTGGCTGCTTATCATGGGGAAACAAGTTGCCTTTTTGCTATTTGTGTTACAAAAACATACTTTCTCTATCTGTGATCTGTCCTTCACTTATAATGCCTTTTAAAAAGACTAATGTGTTCTGCCGGTTTCCTTCTGCGCATGGTGCTGACCCTGTGCCATGGCTCTCCATACCCAAAATACTGCCAGGAGAGAGCTGGTCTCCCAGGAGTGTTGACACGCCTGTGAGCACAGGTAAGACCACCACTTCTGCTCCAAGGGACCTGTCCAGAGCCCTCAGGGCACAGGAACTGAGGAGCAGCCTGGGACAGGACCCTCCCGGTTTCCATCTGGGCCCCAGAGCTGACCCTGTGCCATAGCTCTCCATACCCAAATTCCTCTGAGAGAGATCTGGCCTTGCAGAAGTGCTGGCAGACAGGCTTGCAGAAGGGACAAGCCAAAGTCAGAGACAGCAAGACCAGCTAGCACCAGAGATAACCAGATGTCGAGAGGCAAGGGCAAGAACATAAGCAACAGAAACCAAGGCTACTTGGCATCATCAGAACCCAGTTCTCCCACCACGGCAAGCTCTGGATACCCCAACACACCAGAAAAGCAAGACTCCAATTTAAAATCACATCTCATGATGATGATAGAGGACTTTAAGAAGGACATAAATAACTCCCTTAAAGAAATACAAGAGAACACAGGTAAACAGGTAGATGACCTTAAAGAGGAAACACAAAAATCTCTTAAAGAATTACAGGGAAACACAACCAGACAGGTGAAGGAACTGAACGAAACCATCCAGGACCTAAAAATGGAAATAGAAACAATAAAGCAAACACAAAGGGAGACAACCCTAGAGATAGAAAATCTAGGAAAGAAATCAGGAGTCATAAAAGCAAGCATCACCAACAGAATACAAGTGATAAAAGAGAGACTCTCAGGTACAGAATAAGATACCATAGAAAATATTGACACAACAGTCAAAGAAAAAGACTAATATATTTCTAACACACACAAGTATATACATATACATATACATACACATACACATACACATACACATACACATATACATTAATATGTATGTATGCCTCTAAGCTGGGTTTATAGGCAGTTCCGAACTGCCTGTTGTAGGTTCTGGAAATTGAACTCAGATCCTCTGTAAGAACAGCAATGTCCTTACATGCTGAGCCATCTCTCCTGTCTTTTAATAAGCAAGACATTTTGCCTTGAAGACAGTTTCATGTATTAATCCTCTTTGACACTAGCTCTGTTCAAATCTGGTTTAAGAAGTCTTTTCTACCCCAAGGTAAGAAGAATAGTCTGATTTGTGTCTAGGGCTTTTTTTAATTTTTTTTTTAATTTAGATGTACAGTCTATCTAGAATAGACTATTTTACATGGGTTGGATGGGGTGAAGTCAAGACTAAGTCACCTTTCCCATCTATTGCTGTCCTGCTGATCCAGCGGTGTTTATTGAAGTGTTCTCTCTGTTGTGTGACTTCTCTTATGAATCCAAGACACACATTCTCTTGCTCTCACTCTCATTCTAGCTCTCTCCTCCTCTTATTGCCAGTTTTCCCACCTCTGAGCTATCCCTACAGTCTTAATTGCTGTAACTTTGTGATCCCTTTGATAACTGATAGAATAAGACATCTACCTTTTTCTTAAAATTTGCCTCTATCATCTTTAGGCCTTCAATGCTTCTTTAAAATTTAAACCAAGCTGTTAATTCCCCCCCCTTAAAATCCTGGTGTTTTGATTTGGATTGTATTAAGTATATAAATTATTTGGGAAGAAATAGGAAAGCTAAGATCCAACATAACAGTATGCATTTGTTTTTATTTTGTTAATGTATACTATATTTTAATTGTGTTATATATTACAATGTAGTGATGTATTTCAGATTTTATAATTGTGATTTTTAAAGATTTGGCCTTATTCCTTTTAATTATATATATATATATATATATATGTCATATGCACATGTGAGTATGTGCACATGACTGTAGTGTCCACAGAGACCAAAAGAGGGAGTCATATCCTCTAGAGTTGGAATTGCAGGTGGTTAGGAGCCATCCAACATAAGGGGAGAGACGGGAATCAAACTAAGATTCTCTGTAAGAGTGGGACACACTCTGAATTGCTGAGCCGTTTCTCCAGTCCCAATATAATGGTGATTATTAATATTTTATCTTTGCTGATACCGAGACCTGACCTACCTCTTCTAAGATGTATTCTATGTTGTGACAATAGTCATGATCCATTGCTTTTTCACTTTCCATGGTCCTGGGTATTGAATCCAGGGCTTACAATTCTACTCAGGCACCCAAATCTATACACTTACTTTTACTAATGTTGTGAAACAAGGCTATTTTTATTTTTACAGTTTGAAACATTTTCAAATGTACAGGGGTATATTTGCAGACTCACTATTTTTCAAGCATGAATTTAGGTTTTCCATAAACTATAACCACCCTGTTTAGATGTACTTTAACTACTGTATTTTAGTAGTAAATCTTGATGACCTAAGTTCTTTGTGGTTTTTTTCTTGAAATTGTACTGACAATTCTAGAACACTCTTTTTTCTGTATATACAGTAGAATAACATTGCCTGGTTCTATACTTCAATCTGTTGGTTTCAAATATGCTGAAATGACTAATTAATTTGGAAAGAATTTATACTTTCTGAGTATTGATCTTTTTATCTTAGAAAATATAACATTCAATCTATTCCTTAAGGCTTTTTATAAAATATCTCAAACAAACCTTTGTAGATTTTTAAGAGAGGCAATTGGGTATGGTCAACAGGGACAATCTCTGGGATGAGCTAAAAATCTAGGTCAATGGAAACTCTCAAAAATTTATGAGTAATCACCCTAGGTAAGCCTCCTAGCAAGCGGGGAATATGGAGCCTGAACAGGCCATCTCCTGGAACCGGGAAAGTCTTCCAGTGAAAGGATTTGAACACAAGACTTCCAACCTACAATATGTCCTGCTTACAAGATTTATAAGGGTAAAGAGGGAGCAGGAGTTGAGGAAATGGCCAGCCAATGATTGATCCAACTTGAGACCCATGCTGTGAGAGGGAGAACACCCATACACTGCTAATGATTTTCTGCTATCTTTGCAGATAAGAGCCTAGCACAACTGTCATCAGAGAGGCTTTACCCAGCAGTGGGATGGTAACAGAGGCAGAGTCCCACAGACAAACATTAAGCAGAGCTTGGGGAGTCCTGTGGAAGAAGGGGAGGAAGGATTGGACGAGCCAGAGGGGGCAAGAACACCACAAGAAAACCTACAGAATGAACTTACAGAAAGAGCCTATAGGGGCTCACCAACCAGAGAGCATGCATGGGACTGACCTAGGCCCCTCTACACATGTGTAACAGATGTGCGGCTTTGGTCTTCATGTGGGAATCCTAAAGCTGGAGCTGACTCTGACTCTGTTGCCCGCCTTGGAGTTTCTTTCACTAACTTGACTGCCTTGTCTAGCTTCAATAGGAGAAGATGCTCCTAGTCATACTGCAACTTGATATGCCCAGACTGGCTGAGGTCTACGGGAGGCCTCCCCTTCTCTGAGGAGAAAAGAAGGAAGGGTTGGGGGAGGGTAGAATAAGGAACTGGAAGGGGGTGAGGGAGGGGAGCTGCAATCAGGATGTAAAGTAAATAAATAATTAATAAAAAATAAACAAAAATCATTTTATTGTTCATGTGTATGTATAGCTGTGTATGTGAATGACGTATCCATGGAGGCCACAAAAGGGTATTTTAACCCTGGGGCTGGAGTCACAGCTGGATTACTGTGAACTCTGGGACCCCTACAAGAGAGCGGCAAATGTTCTTAATACTGAAGCCAGATCTCTCCAGCCCCCTTCATAGCTTTTTTAAAAAACTTTTTCCTTTTATAAAGTTTTATTTTTAGATTAAGTTTTAAGCAAGTACCACAGTAACACAAACTAAAAATTTTAAATTATATTAAAAATAAATATACCCAGAGAATCTTATTGTCTTCCTTGACCCTTCACCTACTGGATGTTAGCTTTATTAGTTTCTTGTTTGTCCATAAAGTGTTTCCTTAGGCAAAAAAGAAGCAACTGTGGAACTGTAGGCGTTGCTCGGTGGTACAGAGCTTGCCCAGCACATGCTTGGCTTGGGACTTCACCAGCAGCACTATACAAAACCAGGGGTAAAGGTTCATCTCCTTGACCCACTCCTTCCTTCTTCTTCTGCATGTGTGTGTGTGTGTGTGTGTGTAAATGTGTATGAGTGTGTTTCTGCATGTTATAGTTATACATATGTATATGTGTATGTATATATATACATATACAAATCTATATATGTGTATATGTATTCATATATATTTTCCTATACATGTTAATACTTTCTCTGTCATTCAGCCATGTCACATGTTCCTTTTCCCCACCCATCCTGTTCCTATTGTGTAGATATGTGTCCATTATGACCCCATTGTTGTCTAACACTAGAACATCTATCTCATAGTCCCAGAAGACTCCATATTCATTAAGCTGCAGCTCCTTATTTCCTTCTCTCCAAACACCCTATCAGGTACCTTTACACTTTTACTCTCTCGAAATGGACTGTTCCATGTATCTCAGAATAGCAGAATTAACCTAACTCATAGATAGTTGGATTATGTCACTTAGTATAGCTCAGGAGCTATTCTGGTTCACATGTCTTTTTGAAGGTTGAATAATATTCAGTCATTTGTACATACCACATCCTGTTTATCCACTTTATAACCATCATTGGAGTTCATTCTACCATTGGTTGCTATGAGTAAAGTGCCTTGAATGTGATGTAGACATGAAACATAACCTCCGGCTCTTGCTTTGAAATCCTTCGTTTGTATCCAGAAGTGATTCTTAAATTGTTTTCAACAATTTACGCTTCTCCTCTTTGGGCTCTAGCTTCCATTCAATAACAGACTGCGAGTTCTCTGCCCATGCTCCAGAGATTCTCTGACTGCTATCTGACTACCCTTGCTGGTGTCTTCACCCCTTGGGCCCTAGAAGGAACCCAGAGTTTTTGATCAGTCAGAGGAAATTCAATTTCTTCCCAAACATTTTCCTCATGAGAAAATTACATCACCTTCATGCCAAGGGTCAAATAACTACACCTAACAGTCATGTCCCCATAGCAGAAAAACACCAGAATTTCCTTTGGTAATACCCATGTACCAGAGAAGTCCACAGGAGACTTTAGCATTTCTGATGGGAGGTAACGGATCTCACTATGTAACCAGGTTGGTCTTGAACTCACTGTCCTTGTGCCCCAGCTTCTTGAGTGCTAGGACTAAGCCAACACACCCTCTTCTTCCCCAGAGCTAGTCAACAATGAATCTCTCTCTCTTCCTCTCCCTCTCCCTCTCTCTCTTCCCCTCCCTCTCTCTCTCTCTCTTTCTCTCTCTCTCTTTCTTTTCTTCATCAGCTCTGCATCTCAATGGACACCAGTGAAAACAATGCTAATGAGACCCTGGTCTATCATCTCACAGCACCAGGTTTCCCGCATCATCTACCTGTTATTCTCTGCCTTTGCTCCCCAAGTCCCCTGTTGGCCTATGATGAACAGACTGATCTATCAAGCATGGAGATTGCAACTGCAGAGCTGAGAAAGGCATCCAGGTTAGCCTTCTGCTAAAAAGCTGACCTGCAGACACAGTTCTTGGACCTCTGGGCCTCTAGTACCTTCCTCTTCCTTTTGTGTAAGGATAGAGCTGACAGCAACGTCCCACTTCCTGGAAGACAAAGAAGATACATGCTGCCTCTGAGAGGTAAGCCATCTCTTCCAGGCCTCTCCAGTATCTGGTGAAACACTGGGTGAGCCAGCAAGGCTATGGTAAGTCTTTACCAAATCAACTTGCAGAGAGGTAGATGAGATCCTAGGCAATTTGGGGTTTTCTCTGCTGAAACAGACAGTCAGCTAGATAATTAACTGATTCAAGAAGTGAGGAATTGACAGCAGTTTTGAGAAATGTATAAACTGACAGAAGCTAGGCTCTGATGCATGCAAAGGAAACAGGCTTTGTTGAACACTTCCCAGAGAAATACAGAATGCCATCAAACAAACGTGGATAGTTCCTCTTGCTCCTCCCAGTAGCCATGTGGAAACCCAGGCCTGTGCAGTTCTGCAAGGCAACAGACTCTTAATAGAGATGTTTCATAAGTGGACACGTATAGCCACAGGTTGGATTATGAAGATATTTAGTGGAGGGCATTACCTAAGACATTATCTAGGAACTTCCAAGCACTAAATATGGGTGCCAAAAGCAGCCAATAGAAGATGGTCCACACTGGCATCGGCACTAATGTAGAAATTCACTAAAGCATGCTCAGCCAGGACCAGCTTGTGCCAGCCAGGCCTACCTTCTTAATTCCTTTTAACCAGTACTTCCAATGCACAAGGAAAACAGTGGAGTTCAGTGACTCCAAAAATACCTGCTGCTGTCCCTCAGAAGCAGAAAAGGACTCTAGACTCCTGCATTCCTCCTTGATGCTGTGGGTTCTGGAAGGCTTCCTGAGAATAAGTATCAGTGTGTGGATGAAAGGGACTGCAGTGTGGGATTTCCTCTGAGATAGAACATTCCAGCTTGGAGGAAAACTGATTAAGATGTAGGGTTTTCACTCTGGAAATCAGTTTGGCAGTTCCTCTGGAAATTGGACGTAGTACTACCAGAGGACCCAGCTATACCACTCCTGGGCATATATCCAGAAGATGCTCCAACATGTAAT
>NW_022196904.1:27798965-27816465 GCF_008632895.1 Mastomys coucha
AGCTATTAAAAATAATGAATTTATGAAATTCTTAGGGAAATGGATGGATCTGGAGAATATCATCCTGAATGAGCTAACCCAATCACAAAAGAACACACATGGTATGCACTCTCTGATAAGTGGATATTAGCCCAGAAGATTGTAATACACAAAGTACAATCTACAAACCATAAGAAACTCAAGAAGGAAGATCAAAATGTGGATACTTCATTCCTTCTTAAAAGGGGGAACCAAATATCCATGGAAGTTGTTGCACAGACAAACTATCGAGCAGAGACTAAAGGAAGGACAATCCAGAGATGGCTCCACCTGGGAATCCTTCCCATATTCAATCATCAAATCCAGACACTATTGGGGATGCCAGCAAGTGCTGGCCGACAGGAGCCTGATATAGCTGTCTCCTGAGAGGCTCTGACAGTACCAGGCTAATACAGAAGTAGAGGCTCACAGCCATCCATTGGACTGAGTACAGGGTCCCCAATGAAGGAGCTAGAGAAAGGACCCAAGGAGCTGAAGGGTTTGCAGCCCCTTAGAATGAACAAAAATATGAACTAACTAGTACTCTCAGAGCTCCCAGGGACTAAACCACCAACTGAAGAGTACACATGGTGGGATTAATGGCTCCAGTAGCATATGTTTAGCAGAGGATGGCCAAGTTGGTCATCAATGGGAGGAGAAGTCCTTGGCCCTGTGAAGGTTCTATGCCCCAGTGTAGGGGAATGCCAGGGCCAGGAAGTAGGAGAGGGCAGGGTGGTGAGCAAGGGGAGGGGGAAGGGAACAGGTTTTTTTTTTTGTTTGTTTGTTTTTCTTTTTTCTTTTCTTTTTTTTTTTTTTTTTTTTTTTTTTTTTTTTTTTTTTTTGGAGGGGAAACTTGGAAAGGAGATATTGTATGACATGTAAATAAAGAAAATATCTAATAAAAAAAGATGTAGGGTTTTCTAATGGGTGAGTAAACTTTCTACCACACAGAGAAGTTCCTTAAAAACTCAGAAAGTAAGCAACTCAATACCCTCAGGAATTCCCTGAAACTGGCAGATTCACTTCCCCAAGCTTACATGCAGCAAGACTGTTGAGAAACTTAAGTTGGCAGAGTTGTCTAAACAAAGCTCACACCAGACCAGCCACCTTGGGGAGGTTTGGATCAACTGTGCTACCTATAAGAGGACATTCTCCAACCTGTGTGAAGCAGCCTGCAGGCTGTCCACTGTTTTCCAACTTTGTGAGCTGTCACGGATGCTGGGTGGACTTTGGTGATAGGGCTATGTCTGAGTTATTTCTGTTCCTATAAGTAACTCCTTATTCATACTCCTGTGAGTAACCCCTCACCCACACTCCTGTGAATGACCCCTCACCCGCACTCTTGTGAGTGACCCCTCACCCGCACTCCTGTGAGTGACCCCTCACCCATACTTCTGTGAGTAATGCCAATAAAACTCATTATTTCACCAAGTTGGACTTCAGTAATATCCATACGTTGGTCTGTCGTTGGTTCTCTATTTGGAATGATAGATGTTTGTTCAAAGCTCCTTACCAGTAGTGTCACACAGCACTGGCCCAGTTGGTTATACATGTCAAAGGATAGAGAGTCTGGGTCTTTCCCAAGATTCCCCACAGAACCCCCTGTTTTTATTCTGGTTGGCAGTTGGTTGCACACAGCATGGAGAGAGAGGTTCAGGACAGTCGTGTTCACAGCTGTACTGATCGAAACCCTGGCATTAAATTAACACAGGCATTCACAGAAGCTACTCCATCTCTCTGAGCCTTAGTCACCATCTCTAAAACCTCTCATCAAATGGTTCCCCCCCCCCGGAGGTAATTTGGGATAATACTGTGAAGCACATTCTGAAGGTCTTGGTAGAGTCTACTATCTAGAAACTACTTGGTGAAGGATGACCTTGATGCCACTCAAAATGATCAGGGTGCCTGCTAGTTTTTCTTCGCTGCAACAAATCAGCATTCCTTGAGCAACTTAGGAGCAAGGTTTGTCTTGGTTTATGATTTGGAAAGGGCTCTACCAGGGGCTGGTCCCATTGCTTCATCAGGTCAACAGCCAAGAAGACATAATCATGGTAGAAGTGTGTGACAGAGGAAAGCAATCTACTCTTGGGAGCCAAAAAGCAGAAAGGAACAGAGAAGAGGGAGTTATGGGCAAGATATTTTACAGAGTCACACCTGTAGTAACCCATTTCCTCTAGTTAGGATTAGCTCCTCTACTCCCATCCTCAGGCCCAGTCAGTTGCTGATCCATTAATAGATGGAGCCATTAAGGAGTGACAGCTCTTGATCTAATCCCCTCTGGAAAGTACCACCAGCTAGGGACCAGACCTTCAGCTCATCAGTCTTTTGAGGGGACATTCCATATTTAAGCCACAGCCATCAGCTTTGATCCATATATCATAACTGCTAGATCCAGGGTCTGGATAACTCACCACTAGAAAGAGTACAGAGCCTGATCACTGTAGCCAAAAGCCAGACTAAACAGTCAGCAAAACATATAGTGGATCCTACGGACCCTGGTGAGGCTGTCCATCTTAAGAAAAGCAGTTCCTAATGAGTGGTAGGCCCTAGGCTGGGTACCAAGGGTAGAGGTCGTAGGAAGAGACATGACAGCCATGTGTCTATATGGGAGACCCAGACAGAACAGGCCTTACAGAGCCTGTAGGATCTCAGTTCTTTGGAGTCTCTCATAGTCTCTTGCACACACAGGTGCATTTTTAAAATTCACTTTATAATTGTGTATCAGTGTTTTACCTATGTGTATGTCTGTACCATGTGCCCAGGAAGATCAGAAGAGGATATTGCTTGCTCTAGAACTGGAGTTACAGATGAGTGTCAGCTGCCACATGGATGCTAAGAATTGAATTAGGGCCTTCTGGAAAAGCAGCCACTGCTCTTAACTACTAAGCCATCAGAGTCACAGTCTTATGGGTCTTATTTATTTATTTATTTATTTATTTATTTATTTATTTATTTAACTAATTTTCATGTTGGAAGGGAAGGTTGTCAGAGAAACAATCTGAATGTTGGTCCTATAATAAACCACTGGCAGATACATGACATGGAGTCTGGAATCAGAACATGGATGTTACGTAAGTTAGCAAATTATTTGGAAGCCTTAATGCTGTACTGAGCTGAGTTCTCCAGGAACCAGGCCTCATGACAGGTATATAAGGGCAGATGGTTCACTTGAGAGGAGAGGAAACAGTGATGGGCATTGGCAAAGGAAGGAAATGAGATGAGACAAGAAGAAGCAACAAGGAGAGCTTGCATAATGAGCATTTCCCCATCTTAGATGAGAAACCAGGATCCCCAGGGGAGCTGGGGGAAGGGTGTGAGTGTAGATATCTGCCACCCATACATCTCCTAAGCAGTCAGTGAGCCAAGTGTTTTCTAGTCAGACCCCTCCAGTCTCTGACCCACATGCCTTCCCAAAAAGTAAGAAAGGCAGATTCCCATATACTTGCCTTGCTCTGGGGACAAAGAGATATCATTTAGTCACCAAGGAGTGGCCTGCAGCTGGTAGAAGAGGGACCTGGAATCTCCCCCACTGGGTTCTTCCAATGGATAATTCCAAACATTTGACTGGATAGATAGATGATCCTAGTAAAAACTCAGAGGCTAACAAAGCAAATCCAAGAGTTGTGAATGTGGTACAGTGACCCACAACAGGGGAGGGAGATGTTGACAAGAGGGGGTAACTATGCCTACTCTCCAACCCAAGCTGGCCTTGAACTCTAAGTTCTCTTGCTTCAGCCTCTTCAGTATCTGAGGGAGCAAGCATATACTGCAAGGCCTAAGCAAAAATAGTCTTGGATGCTGAGAGATATTGACTCATGCAGTACATAGAGTGTAGTACTTCTAGAAGTTTCCAGGATACTAAGAGACATATAAGAGGCCACAATTTAATCAGTCTTAGTTGTGTGGAAACATAGATAATTTCTTCAGCTATGCTTTTATTTCCAGTGGGGAAACTGAGCCCAGCACATCACACATACCATGCAAATGCTTTTCATCTTGGGTAGGATCTGCAGAAAATCATACTGTGGTGATTTGAATTGGTTTGGCCCCCACTGGAGTGTTTGAATCCTTGCCCATGGGGAGTGGCACTATTAGGAGGCATGGCCTTGTTGGAATAGGTGTAGACTTGTTGGAGGAAGTATGTCACTGTGGCAGTGGGTTTGAGGTTTCTATGCTCAAGTTCCACCTAGTGTGGAATCTAGTCTCCTCATGGCTGCCTTCTGACCAAGATGTAGAATGCTCAGCTCCTTCTCCAGCAGCATGTCTGCCTACACACTACCATGCTTCCTGCTATGATAATAATGAACTAAACTTCTGAACCTGTAAGCCAGATCCAATTAAATGTTAGCCTCTATAAGAGTTGCCTTGATCATGGTATCTCTTCATAGCAAAGGAAATCCTAACTATGATACATATTAAGGAGGGATGTGTAAAAGAGCTTCACACATGGGTGACTTTGCCCTGTTTTTCTTTTTTATGTTTTTTTTTTTTTAGATATTTTCTTTATTTACATTTCAAATGTTATTCCCTTTCCTGGTTTTCCCTCTAAAAATTTCCCTCCAAAATATTTTCCCTATCCCCTTCCTCCTCCCCTTGCTCACCACCATGCCCTCTCCTACTTCCTGGCCCTGGCATTCCCCTACATTGGGGCATAGAACCTTCACAGAACCAAGGGCCTCTCCTCGCATTGATGACCAGCAAGGCCATCATCTGCTACATATGCAGCTAGAGCCATGATTCCCTCCATGTTTCTTTGGTTGGTAGTTTAGTCTCTGGGAGCTCTGGGAGTACTGGTTGGTTCATATTGTTGTGCCTCCTATGGGGCTATGTACCCCTTCAGCTTCTTGGGTCCTTTCTCTAGTTCTCCATTGGGGACCCTGGAGTCCAATGGTTGGCTAAAAGCATCCACCTCTGTATTTGTCAGGCACTGGTAGAGCCTCTCAGGAGACAGCTATATCAGGATCCTGTCAGCAAGCACTTGTTGACATCCCTAATACTGTCTGGGTTTGGTGACTATATAGAGGATGGATTCCCAGGTGGGGCAATCTCTTGATGGCCTTTCTATCACTCTCTACTACACATGTTGTCTCTGTAACTCCTCCCATGGGTATTTTGCTCCCCCTTCTAAGGAGGACTAAAATATCCACACATTGGTCTTCCTTCTTCTTGAGCTTTATGTGGTCTGTGAATTGTATCTTGGGTATTGGGAGCATCTGGGCTAATATCCACTTATCAGTGAGTGAAATGTGTGTTCTTCTGTGATTGGGTTACCTCAGTCAGGATGAAATTTTCTATTTCATCTATTTCCCTAAGAATTTCATAAATTCATTGCTTTTAATAGCTGAGTAGTATCCACTGTGTAAATGTACCACATTTTCTGTATCCATTACTCTACTGAAGGATATCTGGGTTCTTTCCAGCTTCTGGCTATTATAAATAAGGCTGCTATGAACATAGTGGAGCAAGAGTCCTTATTATATGTTGGAGCATCTTCTGGGTATATGCCCAGGAGTGGTATAGCTGGGTCCTCAGATAGTACTATGTCCAATTTTCTGAGTAACCACCAAACTGATTTCCAGAGTGGTTGAACCAGCTTGCAATCCCACCAACAATGGAGGAGTGTTCCTCTTTCTCCACATCTTCACCAGCATCTATTGTCACCTGAGTTTTTAATCTTAGCTATTCTGACTGGTGTGAGGTGGAATCTCAGGGTTGTTTTGATTTGCATTTCCCTGATGACTAAGAATGTTGAACATTTCTTTAGGTGCTTCTCAGCCATTCAGAATTCCTCCATTGAGAATTCTTTGTTTAGCTCTGCCCATTTTAAAAGGGTTTTTTTGGTTCTATGGAGCCTAACTTCTTGAGTTCTTTGTATATATTGGATATTAGGCATCTGTTGGATGTAGGGTTGGTAAAAATCTTTTCCCAATCAGTTGGTTGCCATTTTGTCCTACTGACAGTGTCCTTTCCCTTATAGCAGCTTTGCAATTTTATGAGCTCCCATTAGTTAATTCTTGATCTTAGAGCATAAGCTATTGGTGTCCTGTTCAGGAACTTTTCCCCTGTGCCCATGTCCTCGAGGCTCTTCCCCACTTTCTTTTCTATTAGTATCTGGTTTAATGTGGAGGTCCTTGATCCACTTAGACTTTAGCTTTGTACAAGGAGATAAGAATGGACCTATTTGCATTCTTCTACATGCTAACCGCCAATTGAACCAGCACCATTTGTTGAAAATGCTTGTTTTTTCCCCACTGGATGGTTTTAGCTCCTTTGTCAAAGATCAAGTGACCACAGGTGTGTGGGTTTATTTTTGGGTCTTCAATTCTATTCCATTTATCTGTCTGCCTGTCACTGTACCAATACCATGCAGTTTTTAATCACAATTGCTCTGTAGTACAGCTTGAGGTCAGAAAAGGTGATTCCACCAGAAGTTCTTTTATTTTTGAGAATAGTTTTCACTATCCTAGGTTTTTTTTTATTCCAGATGAATTTGTAAATTGTTCTTTCTAACTCTATGAAGAATAGATTTGGAATTTTGATGGGGATTGCATTGAATCTGTAGATTGCTTTTGGCAAGATGGCCATTTTTACTATATTAATCCTGCCAATCCATGAGCATGGGAGATCTTTCCACCTTTTGAGATCTTCAATTTCTTTCTTCAGAAACTTGAAGTTATTGTCATACAGATCTTTCACTTGTTTGGTTAGAGTCACACCAAGATATTTTACATAGTTTGTAACTATTTTGAAGAGTGTCATTTCCCTAATTTCTTTCTCAGCCTGTTTATCCTTTAAGTATAGGAATGTTACTGATTTGTTTGAGTTAATTTTATATCTGGCCACTTTGCTGAAGTTGTTCATTAGCTGCAAGAGATCTCTGGTGGAGTTTTTGGGGTCACTTGAGTATAGTATCATATCACCTGCTAATACTGATATTTTGACTTCTTTCCAATTTGTATCCCTTTGATCTCCTTTTGTTATCTAGTTGCTCTGGCTAGGATTTCAAGTATCATATTGAATAGGTAAGGGAGAGAGTGGCAGCCTTGTCTAGTCCCTGATTTTAGTGGGTTTGCTTCAAGTTTTTCTCCATTTAGTTTGATGTTGGCTACTGGTTTGCTGCATATTGTTTTTACTGTGTTTAGAGGTACGGTCCTTGAATTCCTGATCTTTCCAAGACTTTTATCATATAGGGGTGTTGGATTTTGTCAAATGCTTTCTCAGCATCTAATGAAATTTTCATGTGTATTTTTTCCTTTGAGTTTGTTTATATAGTGGATTATGTTGATGGATTTCCATATATTGAACCAACCCTGCATCCCTAGGATGAAGCCTACTTGAGGATGATGGATGATCATTTTGATGTGTTCTCGGATTCGGATTACGGGAATTTTATTGAATATTTTTGCATTGATGTTCATAAGGAAATTTGGTCTGAAGTTCTCTTTCTTTGTTGAGTCTTTGTGTGGTTTAGGTATCAGAGTAATTGTGGTTTTATAGAATGAGTTGGGTAGAGTTCCTTCTGTTTCTATTTTGTTGAATAGTTTGAGGAGCATTGGTATTAGGTCTTCTTTGAAGGTCTGATAGAACTCTGCACTAAACCCATCTGGTCCTGGGCTTTTTATGGTTGGGAGACTATTGACTGTTGCTATTTTTTAGGGGATATGGTACTGTTTAGATGGTTTATCTGATCCTGTTTTAACTTTGATTCCTGGTATCTGTCTAGAAAATTGTCCATTTCATCCAGATTTTCCAGTTTTGCTGAGTATAGGCTTTTGTAGTAGGAGCTGATGATTTTTTCATTTCCTCAGTTTCTGTTGTTATATCTCCCTTTTCATTTCTGATTTTGTTAATTTGGGTACTGTCTCTGTGCCCTCTGGTTAGTCTGGCTAAGGGTTTACCTATCTTGTTGATTTTTTTCAAAGAGCCAACTCTCAGTTTTGTTGATTATTTGCATAGTTCTTTTTGTTTCTACTTGGTTGATTTCAGCCCTGAATTTGATTATTTCCTGCCATCTACTCCTCTTGATTGTATTTGCTTCTTTTTGTTCTAGCGTTTTGAGGTGTGCTGTTAATCTGATAGTGTATGCTCTCTCCAGTTTCTTTTTGGAGGCATTCAGAGCTGAGGTTTCCTCTTAGCATTGCTTTCATTGTGTCACATAACTTTAGGTATGTTTTGCATTCATTTTCATTTAATTCTAAAAAGTTTTTAACTTCTTTCTTTCTTCCTTAACCAAGTTATCATTGAGTAGGATGTTCAGCTTTCAGGTGTATGTAGGCTTTCTGTTGTTTTTGTTGCCATTGAAGACCAGCCTTAGTCCTTAGTCATCTGATAGGATGGATGGGATTAGTTCAATCTTCTTGTATCTGTTGAGGCCTGTTGTGTGACTGATTATATGGTCATTTTTGGAGAAGGTACTATGAGGTGCTGAGAAGAAGGTATATTCTTTTGTTTTAGGATGAAATATTCTATAGATATCTGTTAAATCCATTTGGTCCATAACTTCTCTAAGTTTCAATGTGTCTCTGTTTAGTTTGTGTTTCCATGATCAGTTCATTGATGAGAGTGGGCTGTTGAAACCTCCCACTATTATTGTGTCAGGTGCAATGTGTGCTTTGAGGTTTAGTAGAGTTTCTTTTATGAATGTGGGTGCCTTTGCACTTGGAGCATATTTGTTCAGAATTGAGAGTTCCTCTTGGTAGATTTTTCCTTTGACCAGTATGAAGTGTCCTTCCTTATACTGTTTGATAACTTTTGGTTGAAAGATACTTTTATTCGATATTAGAATGGCTACTTCAGCATGTTTCTTGGGACCATTTGCTTGGAATATTGTTTTTCAGCCTTTTTTTCTGAGGTAAGTGTCTTTCTTTGACACTGAGGTGCATTTCCTGTATGCACCAAAATGTTGTGCCCTGTTTATGTATCCAGTCTGTTATTCTATGTCTTTTCATTGAGGAATTGAGTTCATTGATGTTAAGAGATATTAAGGAATAGTGATTGTTGTTCCCTGTTATTATTGGTGTTATTTTTATGTTTGTGTGATTATCTTCTTTTGGTTTTTTGAAAGAAGATTACTTTCTTGCTTTTTCTAGGGTATATTTTCCCTCCTTGGGTTGGTGTTTTCCATTATCTTTGTAGAACCCTACAAAGATATTGTGGATTTGTGGAAAGATACTGTGTGAATTTGGTTTTGTCATGGAATATCTTGTTTTCTCTGTCTATGGTAATTGAGAGTTTTGCTGGGTATAGTAGCCTGGGCTGGCATTTGTGTTCTCTAAGGGTCTTTATGACATCTGCCCAGGATCTTCTAGCTTTTCATAGTCTCTGCCGAGAAGTCTAGTGTAATTCTCATAGATTTGCCTTTATATGTTACTTGACTATTTCCCCTTACTGCTTTAATATTCTTTCTTTCTTTAGTGATTTGGTGTTTTGATTATTATGTAACAAGAGGAATTTCTTTTCTGGTCCAATCTATTTGAAGTTCTGCAGCTTTTCATATGTTCACGGGCATCTTTTTCTTTAAGTTAAGGAAGTTTTCATCTATAATTTTGTTGAAGATATTTACTGGCCCTTTGAGTTGGGAATTTTCACTCTTGTTAATACCTATTATCCTTAGGTTTGGTCTTCTCATTGTGTCCTGGATTTCCTGGATGTTTTGGGCTAGGAACTTTATGCATTTTGCATTTTCTTTGACTGTTGTATCAATGTTTTCTATGGTATTTTCTGCACCTGAGATTCTCTCTTCTATCTCTTGTAGTCTGCTGGTGATGCTTGCATCTATGACTCCTGGTCTCTTTCCTAGGTTTTCTATCTCCAGGGTTGTCTCCATTTGTGATTTCTTTTTTGTTTCTATTTCCATTTTTAGATCCTGGATGGTTTTGTTCAGTTCCTTCTCCTGTTTAGTTGTGTTTTCCTGTAATTCTTTGAGGGATTTTTGTGTTTGTCTTTAAGGTCTTCTACCTGTTTACTTGTGTTCTCTTGTATTTCTTTAAGGGAGTCCTTAAAGTCTTCTATCATCATCATAAGATGTGATTTTAAATCAGAGTCTTGCTTTTCTGGTGCATTAGGGTACCCAGGGTTTGCTGTGGTGGGGGAACTGGGTTCTGATGATGCCAAGTAGCCTTGGTGTCTGTTGCTTATGTTCTTGCCTTTTCCTTTAACCATTTGGTTATCTCTGGTGTTAACTGGTCTTGCTGCCTCTGACTTTGGCTTGTCCCTCCTGCAAGCCTGTGTGTTAGTACTCCTGGGAGACCAGTTCTCTCTGGGAGGAATTTGGGTATAGAGAGCTCTGATACAGGGTTAGCTATGGGGCGCAGACAGAGACCATAAAGATTCTGTCCCCAGCTGATCCTTGGTTCCTGTGACCTGATGGTTCTGTGAAGATCCCTCTTGGGCTAAGAATTTGAAGAGAAGTGGTGGTCTCAACTGTGCTCGCAGGTATGTAGGCACTCCCGGGAGACCAGCTCTCTCCTGGCGGTATTTGTGTATGTAGCTCTGTGGTACAGGATCAGCTCTGGGGGCAGATGGAGACCTGAAGACTCCTGTCCCAGGAGGCCTCTCAGTTCTTGTGTCCTGAGGGTTCCAGACAGGTTCTTCTGAGCAGGAAGGCTCCTATTCCAGGCTGCCCCTCGGTTCCTGTGGCCTGAAGATTCTGGCCAGGTTTCTCTGAGCAGCAGTGGTGATCCTACCTGCACTCACAGGCCTGTCTGCCCTCCTGAGAGGTTTACTCCCTCCCAGCATTATTTGAGTATGGAGCTCTGTGGCAAAAGATCTGCTACAGGACCAGACTCTTTATCTATCTCAGGGGCTCGTTGTTGTTATTGTTATTGCTGTTATTTCCTTCCAAACACTAATAAAACAAACTAAGAATCTTGTGTTCTGGTTAGCTTTTGTGTCAGTCTAACAATCTTAGAGTCACATTGGAAAAGGGAACCTCCCTTAAAAAATTGTGTTGGGGCTGGTGAGATGGCTCAGCAGTTAGGAGCATTTGCTGTTCTTGTAAAATAACCAAGTTCAATTCCCAGCACCTAGTAGGTAGCTCACAAACATCCATGAATAAACCCTTTTGTCCCCAAGATGCCTTAGATCATATCAACAGAAAGCAAATATTCTTTTTTTCAGAATAGGAAACTTTGAAATATATTCAGCAATACAGCTGGATGGTGACCAGTTTTTCAAAGCTTGCCCCTGATCCCAGACTTGTGGGAGGATCCAGAACAGCAGAATATGGGTAGCAATCTGAGTGTGCAGCTCCTGACATCACTCCTGATGTGAACAGTCCCCTCGGCCTCCTTTTCTTTCTCTTCTCCATAATCTTGCCTCTCCGCTGAAGTGTTTGTTACCTTGCCATCCTTGTTAGCATCCAGCTGACAGGTTGAGTTCACTTCTGTTGTCTTGCTTTATTCCCCTAAGCTTTTGTACAGTGTGAGCCTGAAGGCAGGAGGAAGGGGGGGGGGTCTTACTTCAATGGGATTCTATAGACTGGTGTGTTACAAAATCTCCCATTCGGGAAACTATGGAGGCCAATGGGAAACTACAATCCAATCCAGGAAGGATAACAAAGATTCTGTAACATTCAGGAATGGGAATATAAGCCACCCAGGGAAAGAATCAAGGTGATGGCTGTGGGTGAAGCAAATACAGGATGGGGGAGGTAGAGAAAGGTAGTTATAGCTACCAGATCAGGCCATGTGACAAGCTGTGAAATGAGAATTGCATATGAGTGCCCTGTCTTTTTTTAAAAGAGTGTTTGTGAATATACATATACACATATGTATATATGTATATTCATATATATATATATTTGCAATTTCTTCCTCTATAACTTTATATTATTATGTCTAAAATGTATATGTTCCGTATAACATCATTTGAGGCAATATCAGTGGTTAAGTGTTGTAAGCTTATGTTATCATATTTAAGTTATGAGACACTAAAAAACTAATCACTCCTCAAGGGACTTTGCTACCATTCTAATACATACATGCATACATACACACACACACATTCACACATGGATCATACATATACACACATACACACTAACACACAGACAAACTCACACACATTCACATACACACACACATACACACACTCACACATGTACACACACACACATACACACTCATACACTCACATATAAACTTACACACACACGACACATATACACACATATATACTCATATACTCACACACACTGATATAGACTTACACACACACAGACACACACATACACATTCATATACTCACACGTACACACTCACAGACACACGTACAGACACATATACTCACACAGATACAGACACACGTACACAGGAATACACACACATACACATACACTTAAATACTCACATACACACACACACACACACACACACACACACCTATAGGATGGGTTTATGGTTGTAGATGGAATAGTTACGCTAGGCAAAATAATAACCTGTTATTGTTTTTATTTGGAAATTAAATATGAAATGAGATGTGATTGTGTATCAACTTGGCAAGGGGAGGATTTGGGATGACTACTCTTCATTGTCAACTACATCTAAAACTAACCCAAATCCAAGCTGTTGAAAACTCCTGGGAAGAATTTTCTTGATTCAATTATTTGAAGTAGGAAGACCCACACTCAGTGTGGGTGGTACCTTCTAATAGTAGCCCCCCCACACACAAAAGGACATGGACAGGAGGAACTTGGCTTGTCTCCTGCTTGTCCTCACCCTCACCTGCAAGTTTATCTATTCATGACTAAAGCAGTCCTTCACCAATATTAGAAACTATTTCTTGGGATTCCAACATAGACTGAAGATCAACAACGGTCCGGGATTCCAGTGCCAGCCTGGGACTTCTGAGACTTCCAGCTTTATACACTGAACAGCTACTGGAATATGTATTTACATGTATGTGTATATGTACATGTGTATGCACATGAGTATGTATGTGTATATGCTTGTGTATATGTGAATGATGTGAATATATATACATATATATATATACACACATCACGTTCTGTTTCTTTTGGGAACTCTGACTAACACAGGAGACTAAGGCAAAAGGATCAAGAATTCAAGACCTGTCTGGGTCAAAGAGTGAGTTCTAGGACAGCTCGGGCAACTTCGGGAAAGATTCTCAATAAGAAATACAAGGAGGGATGGAGGCATGGCTTAATAGTACAATACTTAACTAGAGCCCACAAGTGAGAGACTAGGACCATGGATCAGTGAGGGCCTGGGGGTGTGATTCAGTGGTTAGAGCACCTTCCTAACAAGCATGAGACTCAGAGGTCAATATTCAATACTACCAACAAATAAAAATAAGAAAGTCATCATTTGAGGGCTTCAGCTCCAGCTCACTGCCCCCTAGAGCAGTCACCCTGAGACACTGCTACACAGATACTGGCCTATGAATGCAGAACTTCACACACAGGGATGATCACACCCATCAGGCAAGTAGGGTTTTGTTGCCCATCTTTTGAACCCTGGTCTTGAGGCTAGTACAGTCTACATAAAAGAATTTCATCTGTGACCCCCACTGCTCCTGCAGGAGAAAGCAGAAGTACAAATATCATGAGATTTGTAGGAACAGGGGGGATTCAAACCCAGAGGACCAGGCCAGCGATCCTCCTTGGAAACCAGCATGCAGGACTAAAATGCTTCTGCACTGTGTTGCACACCACGTCCCCAGCCAGAGCAATTTCACTCATCCCTCTACCATTCTCTTCTGTCCCTCATCTTCCAATCAGAAGCATCCTCCTTAGAAAGTGGGGAAGAGGATTGGTCAGCTCCATCTTATCCTTGGTGTCAATCACAGGACTGGTAGGTCTCCCAGGAAAAAGCTCTTTCAATGGCCTTTACTGACCACAACCACAGTTTGGTGGGATTTTCAACAGGCTGTAGCTGTCCTGAACTGCCATGCATTCCTACTACACGCTGAGTTGTCCATTCAGAGGCATAAAACAGTCACTTCTGGTATTTCTTCAATCCGAACGAATAGAAGAAGCAGGAATGCACATCTCAGCTTTTAAGAACTCAATAGAAATGGTTAAAAAAATAAAATACAATTGGATGAGAGCCAAGGCATTATTTGTCATGCTTACAGAGTTTCTCTTTCAAGCCCACAAAGGACTAGGAACACTGTGTCCAAGGGTGTGTGAAAGCCAACATCCTGCAGCTGCAGCCCAAAAGCTCAGAGATAAAATTATGAGTGTTGATAAATCTCCCTCTGCAAATATGTCTTCTGCTTTGGAACACTTACAAATACACATATAAATGAAAATAGATGGAGTTGGAGTTGTTTTTGATATTTTTAAGATTTTATTTTATGTATATGAGTGTTTGCCTGCACATATGCCTGTGTACCATATGTGAGTAGTGCCCATACATGGCTAGAAGAGGGCATCTGATCCCCTGGGATTGGAGTTACAAATGGTTGTGAACTCCTATACGAGGGGTAGGAATCAAACCTTGGTCCTCTAGAAGAGCAGCCAGTGTTCTTACCTGAGGAGCCATCTCTGCAACCTTAGCATGCTTTGCTCAATTGACTGACTATAGGTTGGAAGAGTCAAAAATCATCTTTGAAGTAACCTAGCAACAACAAAGATGGCCCTTGGCTTCTTCTTCACAATGGTCCTTCAATACAAGAGAGCTTCAAGCACAATATCTCTTTAGTGACTTCACCAGTAAACCCTGTTGTCTTCTCTCTGAATGTGACCAGTCATGTTGAAGAAAGTTGAGGGATTCCCACAAGGCTCTCCAAGTCATCATGGTTGGCAGCTTCATTAGCAGCAGCTCCAACTGTTGGCAACATGCACTGTGTCTTTGGGTTCCCAGGATGGTGGGAACCCAGAGTTGGCTCCACATGATCTGAAGGTCAGATCTGAAGCTATACCTTCGAAACTTTAGTGATAAATTCTACAAAATCTTTAAGTCATGGTCAAATCCCAAGGGTCTTGACTTACCTTGTCAGATGTGTACAAAACAAGAGAAGGAAAGCTACCATCTTTGACAATCTCTAGTGTCTCGACCTCATACAAAGTCATAAGATGGGGCCTCTGCTTGGCATATCAGAGATGTTCTGGAAGTGCAGGGAAGGGAAGAGGTATTTTTTCCTAAGGAGGGAGAAGCCATAGATGGGTAAGAGTTACATAGATTTGAAAATGATAAAGAACCTTGTATAATACAGGTACCGTAGGGTCTGAGAAACATAGTCACACAGTGCAGAACCTTCACCAGTTCATTTAGCACTGAGAATTGCTCTTGTCTCTTTCTCTTTAGTGAGTCGAAGAGTCTAGACTCTATGAGTTAACATCAGCAAATATCTATCAAGAGCCACTGGAAGGCTTGCCTTTGTGCCTGCAGAGACAGGTGCACCTCATTTGGTCTTTAAGGAGATCTTAAGCTCATATTTTAAGGCAGTGGTACTCAACCTGTGGGTCACAACCCCTTTCTCAAACCTGTATCTTCAAAAATATTTACATTACAATCCCTAATAGTAACATAATTACAGTTATGAAGTATCAGCAAAAATAAGTTTATGGTTGGGGACTGTCACCACAACATGAGGACCAGTCACAGCATTAGGAAGATTAAGAACCACTGATTTAGGCTAAAGGTCAATTTATCACCCTATGTGGGTACTCTGAGTTTTCTGGGAATATCCTTTCCCATTTTTTCCCCTAGGACTTTGTCTAAAAACTACACTGAGAACCTGTTTCTCTCTTATATGGCTTCCTATAATCCTTTGTTCCTTGTGGACACTTTACAATTTCAAATTCTATATTCATTCAGCTCTGCCTGATGCCTCTCTAAAAATTTTTTAGCATAATGTACTCTGCTTATTTCTTACCATCTCCAAAAGTGCACACATTCTCAGAGAGGGATCACATCTTCATATCTGTGTTTCTCATGTCTGCCTCCAGGAGTATCTGTATGTCTCTTTACTGTAATAAAAATACTCAACAGAACAGTTTAAGGAAGACAGGCCTCATTTTGACTCTGTTTCAGAGGACTCAGGGACTCAGTCTGTGGACCTGGTTCAGGTTCCTAAACAGAATGTCAAGGCAAAAAGAGCATATTGGAGAAAACCATTATCTACATCATGGTGGACAGGAAGTAGAGGGTGAAGTGGACAGAAAGTAGCTATGGATAATATGCATCCAATGACCCATCCCTAGAGATCTACTTCCTCTAGCAATTTCCCACTTGCCAATATTTTCAGAACCTCCCAAAATAGCATTAGCAGCTAGAGATCAAGCATTTAAAACATGAACAAGGATGGACCTTTGATCGGGCTGGAGAGATAGCTCACTTGGTGGTGAAGGGCACTTGCTGATCTTCCAGAGGGCCCAAGTTTGGTCTCTAGCACCCACACTGGGTGGCCTAAGCACTTATAACTCCAACTCCATGGATCCTGTGCCCTCTTCTGGCCTATGTGAGCAAGTGCACTTACATGCACATACCCACACATAGACACACATGCATACACAGAGGTCAATAAATAATTGTGGTCCACAGGAAGAAGAGGCTCTATAAGAATCTCTCAGACAAGTGAACTAAAGTGCATCATACACAGTGCTGGTGGGGAGACCATGGCTGACTTACATCTTGGTGATATGGGTTGCAATATAGTCCCCAGGAGTGGTTAGAATGTGGGCAGGCTGAGAGGTCAAGGGCTGGGTTAATAGAACAAAAGAGAAAAAGGTCTTGCCCAGGAAATAAGGTGAAGCTTTGAGACAGTGCTTCCAACCCCACCCTCCTTGAGAGCCAGCTTCCACCAAAGACACCCATGTCCTGTCTGACACCTCTCTAAAGATTTATTGGCATAACAGACACTATTTGAAAGAGTTGGCCCTGGATCACGCATCAAAATGGCAAGTTTGAAAGGATTAGAAACATACCTGGTCACATATTTCATCCTGAGTCTACACTTAATTAAGATATTGCCAGAGCTATGGCAGGGACAAGCTAAGAACTAGCACTTTCTTCAGCACCCCCATCCCTGTAATAAAATAAAATATACGTGGATTGCATGCCGTGGCTTATTCATAATTATTTCATGAAGTAGCGGGAAAAAAACAAATGAAGAGTTATCAGGAGCTAGTGTCATTAATTTTGGAAATCCAGATTTAATCAGAGCACCTTATAATGCTTACAATGCTAACACACCAGACTCTTTATTCGAAGAGGTTTGTAGGTATCATCAAATCAATATCAGTTGATGTGACTCTTTAATGATGTGATCATTTCAAAATTAGACTAATTTTAATTAGCAACAAAAGCATTTTGGGAACAGAAAATCTGGAGCTTTCTCAGCAGATCTTTGCTTCTGCTAACATTTAGAATTTTCCTAAGAGGAGAAAGGCAAGATTTAAATCCCAATGACGGTTATCCTGATTCATTTCCCCCACCCGCCCCCAGCACCCAAGTTAGTCTTGAGTAGTAAGTTAAATTTTTAAGAAAGCTCTTGACCTTTTAAAGGTCTCTAAGGT
>NW_022196904.1:27821465-27830338 GCF_008632895.1 Mastomys coucha
TATTCCTCTATCTTGTCAGTTGAGAGGTAGCTTCTTAAAAAGAAATTTATTTTTAATTGGGTGGGAATTGAACTCAGTTACTCTGCAAGAGCAGAGCTGAGAATCAAATCAAGTGGTTCTCTTAACACTGGGGCATCTCTTCAGTCCAGTTGGCTTGGCTTGCCTTGCCTTGCCTTGCCTTGCCTCGCCTCGCCTTGCCTTGCCTTGCCTCGCCTCACCTTGCCTCGTCTGAGTCTCACTATGTAGCTCACACTGGCCTTGAACTCAGGATCTTCCTCCTGGGTGTCTAGAGCAGAATGACAACACACTGGGCAAGACAGACCCTCTCTCTTTCACTGTCAGCATAGCCCATACAAAAGCATCATTAAGGGAACTCCATCATCTCTCCTAGTCATGATCTGTGACTTGAGCATGACTCAGTGATTGACACCTGATGCGATGGCAGTCTGTGCTGTCTTTACAAATTCACCTCAGATCAGCAGAAGTGTGCAGCCTCATGCTTGACTGGAAGGTGCCTCCCTCTGTAGCCTCTCTCCACCTTTGCTAGTGTTGACATCTACCATGAATTCTGCCCTTCACTTGAGCTTCAAAACAATATTTTCCTCATCATCTGACTCAAATCAAAACCTCTGAGGATCCCTTTGAATGTTCATCGTACTCCTAGAAAGAGTGACTTCCTGCATGGAGGAGCTCCCTGTGGAGAACCAACCCAGGCTTCCCAATAATTCCCCCAGTAGAGACAGCATGCACAAGGCCAGTCATTCGGCATTGCTTTACCATTAGAAGAGAAATCTGGTCCCTGCCTGAGCCCCACTGACTTCTGTAGAGTTCGCTCTGAGGCACTAACTTGAAAAACACTAATCACAGATCACTTCTCTTGGAGCTAAGACGGTTCCTTTTCCCCTAGGTGTCAGGTTCTCTAAGTTGACATAATTCTGCACAAATCACTCTGGTGGTGTAACTTAGAATGTCCCAATCCCCTTTGGACCCTGGCCTCTGTAACTGGGCCATCACTCACTTAATCTCACCTTATCTTTAAATAAATGTAACCAGAAGGGACTTGTTCAGCTCGCCACCTCTTGAGTGATGTGAATTATTTATACAGTCTTCATAGGCATTCGTTAAGCTGCAAACCGTCAAGGAGAGAGGTGAGATGTGTGTCTCCTGTTCATCTTAAAGGGTAAGGCCTCGGGGTCAGGGTGTATAGCTGGAACATCTTAGAAGATTAGTCCTAGCCTTGGCCCATGAAGAATAGAGTCCACTTGGGTTTTTCATCTTCCACAGGACCTTAAACAATAGAATCTCAAGGAAGGGGTGGTACTGATGAGGCTCCCAACCCACCCAGGAGGGATTAAGTCCAAAGTCCTATCTATAGGCCATGTAATAAGGCTCTAATGTGTGGCCCTCACTGTATTGCCAGCAAAGCATGTGACTGTTGAAAGAGGTGCAGTTAAATGGCTGAAGCTCCAGGAACATCTCCTATACAGAGTGAGTCTTTTGGAGCAATACCAAAGCCAATGGCATGCTCTGATTAATAAAGATTTACCATGTGTTGCCAAGAAAAGAGTGAGGTCTGGAATTCTACAATGTCAAACACACAAGACATTGATTGTTGCACCCACATGATTGGCATAAGCTCCAAAACCCAGAATAATCAATCCAAAATGTCTTCTAAGATCCTGGATGCTACCCCATTGCCAGGTATGTGCATATTGATGTTACTGGCTGGCAAGTTTCAAAAAGAGAAGCTCTGTTGTCTCTGTTGCCCACCCCTTTCATGCATATTCATTTTCTCATTTGGTAGTCCTTGCCATCCTCCACTATCCTCCTCATCCTGCACTTCCTGGGTATTTGGAATGTGTTTAGAAATGCTAGTTTCATAAGAATTTCTCCTTATCCCCATGAGGGCTTGTCAGGAGTTCTTGGTTTTGTTGTTTTGTCAATTTGACACAAGCTAGCCATCTGAGAAGAGGGAACTTCAGTCAAGATGATGTCTCCCTCAGATTATTTCCTCATTATTGGTTAATGTGGGTAGGCCCAGCTTACTGTGGGTGGTGTTACCCCTGGGATAGTGGCCCTGAGTGCTATAAGGAATCAGGCTGACACAAACCCTTTGATCTATTTGGGTGTGTTGTCTGGAAGATATGCTAGGGCAATGTTGGCACAAAGCTTGTGGGAGTGATCAACCAATGTCTGATTTGACTTAAGACCCACTCCATTTCATGAGATGGATCCTATATTTGACACTGCTTGGGTGACCAAGAACCAGAGTCTAGATAGCTCAGGAGCCTGGGGTGAAACCAAATAATACTGGTCTAAAAATAGTGATAAAATTACTCTAAATAATATTCTGCTATACTCATAGGTCAGCGCCTTGTTCAGTCATCACCAGGGACACTTCCTTCTGCAGCAGATAGGAACAAAGAGAGAAAGCCACAGTGAGACATGTACAGACAGAAAGAGAGAAAGACTTTGGAACACTCAGCCCTGAATTGGATGTCTTCATTTTGCCTTCTTGTTGAGGACCAGAGAATTCTCCAGAAGAGGAGGCAGAAAGGCTGTAAGAGCCTGAGGTAAGGGAGGACTCCAAGAAAACAAGGCCCTCTAAATCAACATGAGCAAACTGCAGTTGGCCCAGGCTCTCTGTATGTATGTTCAGTGTTTTTTATGGAATTCTTGAGTATTCTTTATGTGAGAAAGAGTAGGTCTCTGATTCTTGTGACTTCTCTTGGGCTTGTTTCCTTCTGTTGGCTTGTCCTGTCCAACTTCAATGTGATAGTTTTTGTTTCATTTTATTGTATATGATTTTGTTATATATTTTTGAATGAATGAATGAATGAATACTTAGCCACCAAGGGAAAGGCTAACAACCTGTCATTTATATCTCCTGGTATAGGGAAACCCATTTTTCCCCAATGGATTGACACTTGTTATATTATAACAACTATTCTAGGGAAGGCCTCAAGTTCAGAAGTAGTTGACCAACATAAAATTGACTTTACAGCTTTTGTTTGATTAGAGTTTGGTGGGTATTTCTCCCCTTTTTTGAGTGTTCTTTACTTTGTTTTTTGTTTGTTTATTTGGGGGGAATTTTTATTGAGTTTTTTTTTTTTTAAGGAAAGAACTTAAAGTTGAAAAGTTAGGGAGGGAGAGAGGATCTGGAAGTTCTTGGGGAGGGGAAGAATATGGTCAAAATATATTTAAATTTAAAAGTTGTTTTAAATAATGAAAACATAATGAGGAAGGGAGAAAGGAAAGGAGGGAGGGAAGAAGAGAGAAAAAGAGAGAGAAGGATGGAAAGAAGGAAGGAGAGAAAGAAAGAAAGGAAGAGAAAGGAAGAGAAAGAGAGAAAGAAAGAAAGGAGGAAGGAAGGAAGAAAGAAAGAAAGAAGAAAGAAAGCAGGCGAGCAAGCAATGGAGAGTAAACCACATTCCTCTGTGTTCTCTGTTTCACTTCCTGCCTTCTAGCTTCTGCCTTGATTTCTCTCTATGATGAACTGTGATCAGGATCCGTAAGACAATAGAAAGCAAACTAGAACACCACAGATCCCAAGTATACTCAGCCTGGAAGGCTTGTTGGTATAACTGCCTAGAATCTAGACTCTAGATGGTTCACTGCCCAGGGCTAGAGCTACGAGAAATCCTAGGCTTGAAGTTTCTGAAGAATTATGAACCACCATCTGGTAAGTGACCATAGGCTTTCTGAGAAAGCTTGCAAGACAAATACCACTGTAAAAAAAGAACAAGAAAGAACAGAAGGAAGGAAGGATGGAAGGAATCAACAAACATGGTAGTCTAGAAAAGGGTAGTGTGAAAGATTCACACATGCTCCTTACATAGCTCAGTTCCCCCTCCGCCTCCCCCACTCCCATCCCCTTCAACTTCCCCTTTTCAGGCTGATTATTCCAAATGGAGTGGGTGAGCCAGAGTGCTGCCCCTGGGAGGTCTGACCCTGTGAAAGTGCCTAAGATGAGCATGCCTGCTTCCCAGGGGTGGAATCTGTTGTGAGATGCTTCTCAGTGGATGGGTGTTTGGAGTGAAGATACTCCTGGGGTTGTGACAAGGTTGTATCCCAACGAGCCCAGGCTGAAATATCAAATCCAGAGTATATTTAACATGCCTTCCTATAAATGCCTTAACTCAGCTGTACAATGTGCTGGGTTGTCTTAGTGCTTATAGCTAGCCCAGGAAAGGATCAAAGAAAGGTATATGTCTCCTACTGGGTGCTGTTTGCTTCTTCACTGTCATAAAGTAAGTACGTCAAGCCACTGTAGATTGGGGCAGTCTCTACTTCCACCTGACTCAGAAAGGGCCATGCACCTCAAACGCATGTTTCTTACTGTACTGGAATCTTCTTTCCCAATCAAAAGACTTATTCTTGATACCTGCTACTCCATGACATACCTTTCAAGGCGCTAGGAGGATGCAATCCGCCATTGTGATCAGATATTTCAGGGTATCTATTGACATCTGACTCCTTGCCTCTGTGGGATGATATTCTGTGTCAGTTGGCCTTTCATTGCTGTGACATAATGCCTGGGGAAAATAACTTAAAGTAGAAAACATTTGCTGCTCTTACTGTTTTGTTTCAAAGGCTATGATCACTTAGATCCATTGTTTCTGGGTCATGGTGGAGCATCAGAACATAGTGGAATATAACTGATCACCTTATGGCAGGCAGAAAGCACAGAGAGAGTAGCTGGGAAGAGAGAAGGGAAGGGTTGGAGGTCAGCACACCTTTCAAAAACGCAACCAAAGATAACCTATAAACTTCCTCCCACCTAGGCACTGCTTCCTTAAAAGCTCATCTAGTATGAGTGAACTCATGGGTGGCTGGGTCCATTGGATTTGGCACTGATTTCGTGCAATGGTCCTACAAGCTGGACCACATGCCCTCAATAGAGCAACTCCTGTGGTTATGATGTTCCCAAACCATAGCATCCCTTCTCTCCCAAGCTTATCTTCCCATAAGAAGCAAGCAGGCATCCTAGGGGGTGCAGAGGTTGATGAGGGACCTGGCAGCGTGTCACATAAAGCCCTGTCACACTGTGGCCCTGCTAGACGGTGGCTCTCTGGCTCTTGAACTTTCTACATGCTATCTCTTGGGTTTCAAACAGGTTCCATGTTAAATCCTCCGGGAACCCAGATGGGTCAAATGCATCTCTCCAGACCAGAACACTCCATCTTGAAGGACTGTCATTACAATTCTGAAAACACAGTTTCAGCAGCTTATCTTTTTCTTCTGCTTCCAGATGGGGCAACCAACTGTCCCGTTTGTTCCCTTGTCAGCACTGAGAGTCCCATGTCTTTTCAGGTGTTTCTAAAGTGGCAACTCACCTGCTAAAGTGAGGATGAATTTGTGGAATCAGAATTTGAAAACAAATCCCTCTCTTGGTTCTTGACATCTTGTAATATTGGGCACACTCTTGGACACCTCGGCTGTTAAGATTGTTAAGATGCTGTAAGTAAAGGGGCTCATTCAGTGAGGGTGAGTTTCTTGATGACAGATGAAGAGATAATGGAAGGAGAAGGTTGGTCATGATTCTTTGCCCTGCTAACTGTGGCCTGGGTGCACCCTGACATGTACTTGCCTATCTTTATTTGCACCACTTTGCTGTGACCTTAGTGATTTTGAGACTAGGCTGCCTATGATGGATGGTGTGCAAGGGAGAAGGCTGTGCCTAAGGTGAGACTCTGTCTCCATCACCCACAGGATGAAATGAGGTATTGCCACCTGTCTGTCTTAGTGTATTTTGTTTCTGTTCCTGAATGCCTGAGACTGGGTGACTTATGAAAAACAAAGACTTAGAAAGCTGGGAGGTCTGAGAGCTGCATGGCATAGTCTCTGGGTAGTGTCTGGCAAGAGCCCTTCTTGCTACATGTTAACTGTACATCCCCATTGTGAGATGGAACATCTATGCCAGAAGCCACTAAACCTACCAATAAGATTGTGGGGTCCCACCTCAGGAGCTCACTGAGTTCTCAAATGACTCTAAGGCTCTACCTTTTAACAGCACTAACATATGGATTTGGTTGTTCAGCTTCTGACTACAAAGACTGTCCTGCCTCTACAGACATCAAGACAAAATCCTAGGTGTTATACCAAGAGAAGGGGGTTCTACATACCCTCACTATCTTTGCTTTTTTTTGAAACTTTGAAGAGCTGGGGGTGAGCAGCAGGTCCAGGTGACCCCCGTTCTGCCTCTTTCTGCTGAAAGTAAACTGAAGTTGCAGAATGTTTCTTCCCCAGCTTGTCATAGGTCCACCACTAGACAACATGCCACCTAGGGATGGTGTGTTATAGCTTTTGAATAAAGCCAAATGTTCCCATACATTAGAAAAGAAAAGGGGTAAGAATGGAGAGGAGATAGAAGGGGAAGGGAAGGGAATGTGAGGAAGGGAAGGGAATGTGAGCTAAGGTGTGTTGGCTAGTTTTTTATTTTCAACTCCATGTAAGCTAGAGTTATCTGGGAAGAAGGAACCTCTACTGAGAAAATATCTGCATCAAATTGTCCTGTAAGCAGGCCTGTGGGGGATTTTCTTGATTAACGATTGATATGGGAGAGGGCCAAGTGCATTATGGGTATGCCATGCCCAAGTACATGGTCCTGGCATGTGTAAGAAACTGGCTGAGCCAGCCATTAGGAGCAAGCCACATCCATGGTCTCTGCTTGAGCTCCTGCCTCCAGGTTCCTACCCTTGAGTTCTTGCCCTGACTTTCCCTCATGATGGACTGGAAGGAGACCCTTTCTTCCTCAAGCTGCTTTGGTCATAGTGTTTATCACAGCAAGAGAAAGCAAACAAGTGAGCAGCTTTGTCTGCCTTTGTCTCCTAACCGAAGGGTCCTCCATCTTAAGCCATTACTCCACATGGGTTAAACCTTAATTTTTTTCCTTTCCTTTGTCTCCTTTTCTTTCTATCTTTCTTCTTTGAGACAAGATCTCACTATGCAGCCCACATTGGACTCAAATTTCAATCCTCCTGCTTCAGCCTTCTGAGTACCAAAATAAAGTACATTCACCAATACCCAGCCCAAGTTTGCTTTCAAAAATACTTCTTAGTCTTTCACAATTACTAGCCCCAAAGGGGAAAATGTCACACAAACCTACAATGTTTTGGGGGTGTCTGGAATTGCTGGTTCCCTGTTCCTGGGTTTTTCAAACCCAGTATTGAAAAAAAAAATCGACTGCCACAGAAGGCAGAAATGGTACCAAGAGTCCCACGTGTGTAAATCAAAATATTACATCTTGCTTCCAGCGTAGGAAGATTACCAACAAAAAAAATTTCAGAACAGGAACCCCATGATTAGTGTAGTGCATTGATTAGGTCTCTCTTCCTTGTTTGGCTGCCAGCCCCACACACTAAAAAGGAGAGCATGCAGGCAGTTGCCGAGCAAATTGTATGTGTTTTATAACCTCCTGTGGACATTTTTCCTAAAAAAGAAAAAGAAAAATTCAACCAAACAAAGCAAAACAAAATATTCCTTAGGGTGACTGTGGACATCAGAAAGATGGAGTTTGTTCAGTAACCAGGGTTGGGTGGGATTTGGTTGCCTGCATTATTTACAAGGGATCTTCTCTCCAGTTTCATCTCTGCATGTCATTGTCCCCTCACCCCCCAACTGTCCATCATCTCACCCTTTCTGTCCCTCTCTTCCCATCTATGTCCTCTGTGTCTCTGCCCTCCTTTATCTGCGCTCCTGGCAATCTCCAGGAGAAGGTGATGTAGGAATACAACCAGTCCACTGATGCAGTGGTGCATCACTGTGATCCCAGCACTTGGGAGCCAAGAGTGGGGAAATGGAGTAAATAAGGGCAGCCTAGGCTACACAGCAAGGAAAGGATCAGCCTGAAGTAAACGGGGAGACTGAAAACATAGAGGGCCAGAAATTCAACTCAGTAATAGAATACTTGCCTAGCACATGCAGAGGTGCTACAGTATGGTGACATGTCTCATCAGCCAAGTGCAATTGCCACCAAGCTGGATGATCCAAGATGCAAGTTCACTTCATGGGGCCTGCAGAGTACAAGGAGAGAAACATTTCCTGAAAGTTGCCCTCTGCCCCCCACATACATGTACACACACACACACACACACACACACACACACACACACAATGAATAAACAAACAAACAAATAAATAAAATCAAAGGTGCTACAAAAACTAAATTTAAAAAAAATCTAGAGACCTGGGGAAATGGTTCAGAGGTTAAAGGGCTTGCCACTCAAACATGAAGACTGGAGTTGGATTCCCGGGACCCATATATGAATGCAAGGTAGGTATGGTGGCCTGCCTATAATCCTGGCTCAGGAAAGGCAGTGCCAGGAAACCCTAGAGCAAGCTGACCAGCAAATTACCCATAGCCACAGGCTCCTGTTTCAATGACGAGATTCTGCCTCAATGAATAGGATAGGTCCTAATACTCGAGTGCTCACCCACAACACAGGATCTCCATGATACAGGGCAATAGCAGGATATCTGAGAGGAATCTCTGCAAGGGTCGAGTATTGATAGTATGACAGAAGCCAGAGGCTTCAAACCAGACCAATGACTCATTGCAATGAACACTTGCAAGTGAAGATGTGTGGACAAAAGGGGATACTGTGGGACACACACTGGGACACACCGCAGCTTCCAAAAACAAGATTTTTTGTTTGTTTTCTTTGGCATGGGGTTAGGGTGAGAGGTTGTGGAGGCAGAGGGTGGATATGAGGGGATGAACAGGAGATGAGTGGGATTGGGGTATACAGTGTAAAACTCAAGAAGGGTCAATAAAAAGGTTTTAAAAATGTATACTTTCAGGCAGGGCGGTGGTGGCGCACACCTTTAATCCTAGCACTTGGGAGGCAGAGGCAGGCAGATTTCTGAGTTCG
>NW_022196904.1:27830364-27884949 GCF_008632895.1 Mastomys coucha
TTCGAGGCCAGCCTGGTCTACAAAGTGAGTTCCAGGACAGCCAAGGCTACACAGAGAAACCCTGTCTTCAAAAAACAAAACAAAACAAAAACAAAAACAAAAACAAAACAAAAAATGCATACTTTCTAAGCCTACCCATACTGAAGTGAGTTCCAGACTGTAGTCTATGGGCCAGTGGGCAGTAGACTGAGACCGCTGCTTATGGCTCTCAAGCCAGCTCACATCTTAGAAGCTGTTATTACAGGAAAGAGCTTCTAATGAGCCAGATACATAGGCAGCCTAAGCCAAGGACTCAGCAACTCTGCAACCTGGGCCTGCAGCTAAGGACCACAGCCCAGCACTCCCATGTACTTGGCCATGAGAGGTTCCAAAGGAACCTACTTCCCTGGCCAGTCCCTCTGCTTTGGCATGCTTGGGTGGCTGGCCCTCGTCTCTCTTTGGATGGGGGGGGGGGTGTCAGTTCCTGCCCCTGCCAGAGCTCCCTGCCCACAGCCCCAGCACACCTACCCTCAATCCCAACAGCCAAGGGATAGATCAGACCTTAGTTATCACAAAGCAGCCTGATGGGTTTTTATTTGAAGTAAGGTGTTAGTTTGTCTGGCTTTAAGTTCTTGGACCTAGGTCCTCACACGTGCTCAGCCAACTCTCTACTACTGAACCATATCCTCTTGCCTGCTGCACATGAGAGGGAACAAGTGGAAGCCTTCTTGTCCTCTTTCTACTACATTAGGATGCTCAGGAAAATGAGGAACTCCAACATGGTGGAGAGTCCTCACCCCTCACCAGGACCCACCTGTGCTGCCACTGTGTTAGTTACTGCCTTGTCACTGTGACAAAACCCTCCACAGAAACAACAAAGGGGAAGAGGGGTTTACTTAGATACACAGTTTTCAAGGGTATGTTTGATGTTGCCATCACAGCAGCAGGGATGGCTGTCTCCACAGTGTCAGGAGCATAACGCTGCCACCCCTTACAGGGTAACTGGCTAGGAAGCAGAAAACAGGACCAGAAGCACTTCAGACTCTAACCCTTCATCCTCAGTAAACCTCCTTTGACATACAAGGCCCACCTCTCAAGTTGCCACTGTAGAGTGTTGGCCTAATGCTGCTTATATTTTAATGCTAATTTAGGGCCCCCAAGACTAGTGTGTGTGTGCGTGTGTGTGTGTGTGTGTGTGTGTGTGTGTGAGAGAGAGAGAGAGAGAGAGAGACCCACCCACAGGTAAGGTATTGAGTGACCTGCTCCCACTTAATTCTGATGGGTGAATAAAGATGCCGGGGAGAAGAGGTGTAGGTGGGGTTGAGGTTTTCGCAGGCTTAGAGAGAGGAGACTGAAGGAAAGAGAGAGAAGCCTCCATGAGATAGAAGAAGAAAATGTAGGAGAAAAGAAAGGAGGATTACCATAGGTTAACAGAGCCATAAAAATGTGGCCCTGTGGGTTGGCAATTGAAGGTAAGAGCAGCCCAGATGAAGCATAGTAAGTACTAACTTGGGTTATGGATAGGAAGGCAGATTCTAACAACATAGAGGGTAGACAGCTGCCCAGCTATTTGTGCTGCCTGGGGCATATTTAAATATATAAAGGTTGTGTGTCCTTCATTTGGGAACATAAATGGTTAAAGGCAGGTAGAAATCCCAGGCCAGGATTTTTAATAACTATTTACTATATACCATCATGTCCCAAAGCATCGCCCCTAATTGGAGGCTGAGTGTTCAGATACACAGACTGGGGCATTTCACCAACTGCAACAGCCATTTCTACACCCTCGCTGGAAAGACATCCCTCTTTTCTTCACTGACACTTCTCCTGTCTTTCTGGAGGAGCATCCTGACCTCAACCTGTCCTGCATCCTGCCTGCTTGCTCCAAAATATAAAAATCTCCATTCAAGTATTTTTGTATTCATGGACCATAGTCAAGTGTTCATTTGGAGACTCAGTGGCATTTTGAAATGAGAGCATCTTATATAAAGATGTCAGGGCCAGAGCCTCCCATGGTGAGGTTGAAAGAGACAGAGGTGCAAAATGAATAGGCTAGTTCCCAGGATCCAAAAAAATGTTCAACATCTTATTATTTAGATTACCCTACATATAATTTTCCAATATTCAGTATTACAGACTTTTGAAGGTATTGGTTAAAATCACTTCATGCCTGACATCAATTTAGCTGTATTCATTATCTAGCTAAAATCAAACCTTAAAAATAGCTGATTAGGGTAAGTAAGCAATTTTCTGATAAATGCAAATTCTCAACCATTTTCAGAGGAGTGCTCACAGCAGAAAGAAATAGAAGGGCCAGGGGGTAATGGTCCTTCAGTGCTTCGCATCCTGGCATGGAGCAATGTGAATTCGGGAATGTTCTAAATGCCTTCGGGATTTGATTGTCTCTGGAATGAACCCAGCTTTCCCCAGCAGTCGCCTGACTCCATAGCAGGCCAGTTGCTCTAGACTCCACTCACCCTAATGACGGGCATGCTGGAGTGATGTTCTTGAGAACTCGTTGCCTTGGTAAAAGCCCCTGTCCCATCATGAGCCAGTGAGCCACAGGATCAATATGTCCCTGTCAGCTCAGAATGAGCACAAACAGATGGATTGGAGTGGCTAACCTGATCCTTCACGCAAGGACCTAAGACTTAAGTGCCCAGACTCCATGCCATGATCTCCAGGCCTCTGAGCCTGGCTGGACTTTAGACTGAGCACTGCTGATCTGTATTGCCAAACCATAGCTTCCCCCAGAACACACATCTGCATCCTGACTGCCTGGAACCTTCAGGGAAGGCATGCTTCCACAGTAGACTAGAAGAAGCATGGAGAAGCACCTGGCCTCATAGAGACATGGTCATTGGGGGTCACAGTCCTTGCTATGCACCCTCAGGGAGAGCAGCAGGCAGGTGTGCACAGATTGATGTTACTTGTGGATTCAGGAGGTGAGCGTGCCCCGGTTTCTCTACACCCAAGTAATTTCCGCTCCCATGATTTCCCGAGTGTTTCTCTCTCTGTTCGCAGTTATTTTTTTGAGCCAAATCAGTTCCTTTCACTTGATCTTAGCCAGAAGGCCAAGAACGAATGAAAGCATCTTGGCAAGACCTTTGAACCACATCCAAATACGTCCAGCCCTGTCACTCTCGCTGTCACTCCCGTCCCCATCTATGGGACTAGGCTCTTCTCTCAGCTGCTGGACTCTGTTTCCTCCCTTGTCTGGTTTGCTCCTCTCAACCACGATGGGAGTGTTGTTCCTTTCCCATTCTGACCCGGGATGTGTCAGAGCTCTCACCCAAAGTCAATGCTTAGCCAAAAAATGTGCTAGTATTGCCAAAACCATAGCTAAAATATTGAAATAAGGGCCTACTTGGCAAAAAGCTACTCCCTCATACCCCTTGAGAGTCCTTCACCACCCTGTCTGTCTCAGCTCTCCCCTAGACACTTACACACACACTCCCAGACAATAATAAAGGGTCTCTGTTCTAGGTCCTGTGCCTGAGAGATGGTCATGGCTGTGACTGTTTCTCCCTCAAGAACAAACAGGGCTTCATGTCCAGTCCTCACCTCCATCCCCAGAAACCCAGAGGCTGCAAGTGTCCTTGTGAGAGTCAGTTTATGGGTGACCTGAGTTACTTGGTGGGCTCTTGGCCAGTGGTGGATGAGCCAGGCTGAACCTAACCTTGAGATTCACAGAAATTTACCTTACAGGACAATCAGCTGGCAGCCGTCTGGCCGCTGTCATCAATGACTCTCACCTTGCAGGATGATCAGTGGACATCAAGCTGGCCACTGTCACCAGGCAGCCTTCCACAGACAGGGTGGAGAGTAACTGCCACAGCTCTGTGCACAGTCAATCAGGCTGGGGGACAAGGGCAGTGGGGAGGACTTCATCTCCCACAGGTCCCCATCACTGACAAGGAAGACACCTGCTAGCGGGAGGCTGGGAAGCCTCGCCTGCTGACTCTGCAGACCTCTGAGGTCTGTGTTTACCCTTTGCCCAGCTCTTTCCGTCTTTAACAGACTCATTGCTTATTCTTCTGAACCATTTGCCTATTGCAAAAGTGGTATGCCTGGAATCACAACACAAAGTACTCTCTTTCAGACAATGGGCTCTGTGTTTACAGATGCCCCTGCTTAGAATTTACTTCCCTTGTCCTTCCCTGAGTTCATCCATGGGACTGCTTTGCCAGGGCTAGCTTTCTGAGCTGAGAGTCAAGGATAGGGGTCAGGATAGAATAGTCAGCGTGACCTTGTGGGGAGATGGACCACAGCACGATGCTTCTCTGCTCCTGTGGCATTTCCCCTGCTTCCTGTTCCTATGTATTGGAGGTTGGTGACATTCCAAAGAAGTCTCCAAATATGAGTATTGACCTTATTCTTGGTAATGTAACCTTGTAGCTCTTTCTCCTTAAAGGTCCCCAAATGCCTTTCCTCTGCTCCTGCTCCCTTAGGTCAGCCCCTCCCAGAGTTGACCCATGAATGCATTTTCAGCTTTTACCCTCTTGATGCTATGGCTGTAAGCCACTTTCATCTCTGGCTGTTTCTCAGTGGTCCTGTGACATTTGATCTTCTCGATCAACTTGCCTGGACTTAGAATCACAATGCACAAACATCTCTGAGCATGGTCTCTGAGGGGTTATCTAGATAAGGTCAATGGAGGAGGGAAAACCACTCCAATTGTGAGCTGCACCATCTCAAAGCCCTGGACTTAAAGGAGAGATTAGCTGAGATAGAGCAGCCATCTCTCTCTGCTTCCTGACTGTTGACATATTCTGATTTGATGTCTAGTATCCCTGTCACCTCATGCTCCTGCTTTCCCTACCAGGATACACAATACCCTCAAACTCTAAAGTGAAATAAGGCTTATCTCCTGTAAGACACTTTTTTAAAAATTGCAACAACAAAAACTCATAGGGGTACTTGGGATGCTCCTGCCTCATCTTTTCTCTAGGGCCCTCAGGCTCTCCTAGTTCTGAATTCCCTATTTTCCTTCATCACCTCACTTTTCAGGCCCCTTGCTTGGTCTTGCTCACCCAGGCCCTGCTCTTCAGAGCCCTGTAGTCGAAGAAGCCACTGTCCAACTGGTTTCTCCGTTCCTTGGTTTCTGGCACACTCTCCACTTTGCTAGGCCCCTCTGCATAGGTTACCAAATGTTTTGAAAGATTTATTGTTTAATTATGTGTATACATGAGGAAGTGGGGGAGGGGTACGTGCACATGAATGCAGTGCTCACAGAATCCAGAAGAGGGTGTCGTCAAACCCCTGGAGTTGAAGTCGTGAGCTGTTGTGAGCCCCATGAATGTGCTGGGATCCTTCTTTGGGTTCTCTTCAAGAGCAGTAAATTTTCTGAACAGCTGCTCTCTAGTGCCCTCGTCCTCCAGCATTTGACCATCCATTTCATTGCTTTCATGACGCGATCTTCCAAGCTGTCTTACAGTAACTATGGAAGCCATAAAAGGGGGTCCCTTCTGTCTCTTCTCATCTTGTCCTCAAGAGTTACCTATCTTTGCAGTTTCCAGAAAAGAAAATTCAAAGCAAGCCCCAGAGCCTGGACCTGATCATCCTTCTGCCCTCCTACCCCACATCCCCATATTTTCTTCCCCTCCCTGACTCTCAACTTTGGATCTTCCTCCAATCAATCTCCCTATAGAAACTGAAAAAACAAAAACAAAAATAAACAACAGTAACCCAGCTTCCTTACAATCCTCAGCTCCTCCAGTGACTCCCCTTTCTCCTCACAGGAAGCTTCAGGTCCCCTTCTTTACCTTCCTTCATTTCTCTTCCCAGCATCTGGCATTGTCTTTCTATCACACTTTTCAGAGTGTGGATGGATGTGGTCTGGGCAGACGGCTTGGCTTGGCTTGGCTTGGGTTGTGGGTTAGAATTGATTGAAAATCTACTCACTGTGTATAAGTTTGAGAACCTGGCTGATCTCAAACTTACAACCCTTCTGCTTCTTCCTCTCAAATTCTGAGACCATTGGGATGTATCATCCAAGCCAGGCCAAGTAGTTTTTCAATCTATATTAAGCAGTGTGCTCCCGAGCTCTCTGCTTCTGCTCTGAGTACAACATTTCACAACCATGTGGTCTATTGTGTGTTCACACAGTCTACGGCTTCTACCTGCTGGATAATCCCCACAAAAGGAGCATCCCAAAGCAAAGGGCAGCCCTTTCCTGTCCCAGAGATTCACATCCAGGGTGCTCCTAGCTCTGCATCACCACCAGCAAGGCTATAGGGGCATTTTGTCCAGGATTTCCTGTGGTTCAGCGAGCATTTCTCAGGATGTCGATTAAGGAGAGAATGGGCACTCTGAGTAGGGTGTCTGGGCTCACCTCCAGTGGGCTGTTTCCTGATCCATACCCTGACTAGCTCCACCACAGAGTCCTTGACTTTTGTCCCTTTCTTGGATTGGGCTACTGCTTTTCTCTTTGTTTTCTGTCCTTTCCGTCATCTCATTCTGGTTGAAGAAATCACTAATGCATCTTCCCAGACTGTCATTTGGTTTCCAATCATCCACATTGTTTTACGGTTTATTTAATGTGTGTGTGTGTGTGTGTGTGTGTGTGTGTGTGTGTGTATGTGTGTGTGTGTGTATACACCACATGCATCCTTTGTACTTGCAGAGGCCAGGAAAGGGGATCAGATTTCCTAGAACTGGAGTTACAGATGATTATGAGCCATGACATGGGTGCTGGGAACTAAACCTAGGCTCTCTGCAAGAGCAATAAGAGCTCTTGAGCAATGAGCAGTATCTCTGGCATCCCCACAAACCATTTCTTTAATTGATTACAAAGGTATCTATTGTTACTGTCATCTCACTTGTCTGAGAGGCCCTTGAACATACATGTGTTTGCTCATCTGACAAATGGAAGCCTGGCAAGGATCCTTATATCACATGGCAGTGGGGAGGGCTAAATGAGATGTTGGATGGACAGCTTCAGTAATAAGTCCACGGAGCCATGACGTGAGCTGCAGCATCAGAACTTGTGTTAGTGGTATCAGTGTCTGCTGCTTGTTTGGGTGATGCTTATGCAGATATCAATGACAACAGAAGAAACCATCTAAATAAAGCATGAGTCAATCAGAAGCTGTATCTATCTGCAATATCACCTCTCTCTTACTAGAAATTCCTGTACTATCACACATATGGCAACAAGTGATAGGGATGGAGGTCTGAGCTCATAGTATCTACATGACACCATCTGTTCACGTTCTGAGAGGGTAACTCAAAAGCACATGCTCATCGAGGGCTTTGTTTGCATGTTGTGAGTTGCCCAGGCTGGAATTTGAGATGCTTCAGAGTGTTTTGCAAAGTTCTCTGTTCATCCTCAAGGACTTTAGAGAGTGAATGACTACATTGTGAACCTTTTCAGATCCCATGAGTAATGGGACACCCTCTTTGGGGGAAATGGCTTCCTAAGACTGACCAGCAGAGGGGGATGGAACATTTCTACAAGCCAAGTCCTCAGCATTTAGGAGGTTGAGGCAGGAGCATCTCTAATTCAAGTCCAGTAAGAGCTATACATAGAAAGATCCTGGAAGGAGGGAGGAAGGGAGAGGGGGAAGGGGGAGGGGAAGATGGAAAGGAAGAGGAGAGAAAGAGACAGAGAGAGAGAGAGAGAGAGAGAGAGAGAGAGAGAGAGAGAGAGAATTTCTACCAACAGAGACTTAAAAATAAAAAGCAAAAATCATTGACAAAATATACAAATATGATAATGCACCAAGACAGTGAAACATTAAGACCTTGACAAGTTGAAAAAGCAAAAGTGGTATTCCCTTGGAAAGTTAAAAGTTCTTGTTTAGATGGAGGACCCTGGACACCAGGCAGAAGAGAGACAGAGTTATTTGACCCTAGCCTGGATCCACTCGAGGTGAACTGCACAGCTGAGTTCCAACCACACCCTCCTAATCCTTGGATACTGACATCGCTCAATCTCCTAGAGCCTCCCTTTGCTCCTTAGAGACAGAATTTGTCATAAAGTGTAAATAACTTGTCTTCTGCAGATGGGGTAGCTGAAGGCAGTAACGGAAGTGAGCTCTCAAAGCAAGCTCAGTTCATCAGTAGTATATCAAGAGCAGAGCCTAAAATCATTCTAGAAAGTGGCTTTCTCCACTTCTAGAAAGCCCAGAATAAGAAATTTTGGGAGACAAAGCCCTGACATTCCTAGTGGTTTGTTTCTGAGGACAATCTCTTGAGAACTGACACTGTTCAATCAGAAAAAAAATGTAAAAGTGGCTGGAGAGATGGTTCAGCAGTTGAGAGCACTGGCTGCTCTTCAAGAGAGGCCCCGGGCTTAATCCCCACACCCATGTGGAGGCTTACAACTGTCTATAACTCCAGCTCCAGGCTATCTGGCATCCTCTCTAGCCTTCTTGGGAACTGGGCATGCACATGGCACACAAATAAATCACCCACATGAGACACAGTAAGGGAGAGAAGGGAAGGAAAAGAAGAAGGGGAGGAAGGAAGGAGAGCAAGAGAGAAAAGAAAATCCTTCAGAGGAGTGCCCAGGAAGCTTGTGTTTTAGTTGATAACAGATATAGTCAAGTTGACAACCAAGACCACACACTCAAATGAGTTTTGTAAAATCCCATCGAGTCCGATTTGTGTTGTCTACATATTCTTGGGTGTGCTGCCTTCTACTATAGCATGGTTGACTTACAGGAGCCACATATTTAAATAAAACCAAATCTCCTCCTAGCAGCTATCAATTGCCAATAGTTCCTCAGCTAAAGGACGGACTTTATGTCCATTTTCCTTCTCCATGCTAGGATTTTGTCTGGCTTGAGCTTGTGTGGGTCTTGTATGTGCTGCCAGTCTTGGAAACCTCATAACCACTTGGCTACGAGAAGGCAAGGGCCATTAAGGACCCCTCAAAGCCTGCCCACCATGAACATGCTCTAGGGTCAGGAATGGAAACTTTTATCCAACTGAAGACATTCTGTACATACACTCTTAGAGAATGAGAGATGTGTAATGTCAAAACCCAAGACACTCCTATAAGTCAGCAAGAAGAGGAGGGACTAGAAAGAAGGCGTGCCAACAAGTGCTGGCTGACAAGAGCCTGATATAGCTGCCTCCTGAGAGGCTCTGCCAGTGCCTGACTAATACAAAAGTGGAGGCTCAAAGCCATCCATTGGACTGAGCACAGGGTCCCCAAAGAAGGATCTAGAGAAAGGACCCAAGGAGCTGAAGGGTTTGCAGCCCCATAGGATGAACAACAATATGAACTAACTAGTACCCCTAGAGCTCTCAAGGACTAAAACCACCAACCAAAGAGTACACATGGTGGGACTCATGGCTCCAGCTGCATATATAGCAGAGGATGGCCTTGTTGGTCATCAATGGGAGGAGAGGCCTTTGGTCCTGTGAAGGCTCTGTGCCCCAATGTAGGGGAATGCAGGGCCAGGAAGCAGGAGAGGATAGGTTGGTGAGCAGAGTGAGGGAGAGTAAATAGGGGATTTTTTTAGAGGGGAAAGCAGAAAAGAGAAGAACATTTGAAATGTAAATAAAGAAAATATCTAATAAAAAGGAAGAAAGGAAGAAAGAAAGAAAGAAAGAAAGAAAGAAAGAAAGAAAGAAAGAAAGAAAGCAGGTATGCAAAGGCTGAAAGGAAACTATTGAAGAGATTCCAAAGGCTAATTAGTAAGCATATAAAGATATGTTCACATTTATCAGTCATTAGAAAAGTACATTAAAAAGGAGAGAATGCATTACACATTTTTGCTGGCAAAATTGCCAACTGAATGCAATGTTGGTAGTGGGTAGGACTCGTCACAGAAGATGGGAATGTAGAGAGAATGTTGAGTCACCCTAAAGCACCTAGAACTACGTCTTCAGATTGAATATATGCACATATATATGAATATATAGGCCCTGCTATCACACAACTACCCTGTTCCTGAATGCATATCCTAAAGAAATTCCCAATGCTATCAGAAAGGACACTCCTTATAGAGTGGCCTATAGTAATAGGAGTCAAGGAGCAGCCTGCACATCCTTCTGTGAGAAACAATGAGCATTGTGGAGTACCATGGATGACCAGAAGCAGCAAATCAAATGTTTACAAAGCAACTATGAGTGTGTGCAAAAACATTGCACTTCATGCAGTGAATGAGATCAGAAATAAAATGTCATGTCACACACACACACACACACACACACACACACACACACACATGCAAGCATGGGCTGGAGAGATGGTTCAGTGGGAACAGCACTTACTGCTCAATAATGAGGATCTGAGTTCAAACCTCCAGCACCCACATATCAAGCTGGACATGAGCCTGTAATACTGGCACTGGGTGTGGGTGTTGATGGAAGAGACAGGAAGAACCCTGGGTTTTGGTCACTGTGAGCCTAGTTACAGGTTCAGTGAGAGGTCACAGCTCAAGGGACTAGGGTAGAATGTTATATAATAGGATATCTGATGTCTTACTCTAGCCTCTGTGCAAGTGTACATGGGTACACACATTCACATATACACAAGTGCACATACTACACAGTTGACAAAAAAATTGAATAAAGCAAAAATGCTTGTTAAACAAGATCAGGACCTGGGCATGCTTGTAATCTTAGATCATGGGGGGAGCCAAAGAAGGATTAAAAATTAGAGGCCAGTCTGAACTATCTGGCGAGACCCTGTCTTGGGTAAAACAAAATCCCTCAAAGAGAGCAACCCTGGAGGTAGCTCTCCATGCCTACAGAAGACTGTTTCCCCAAATCCACAGATGTTCAGCCCTCTCATTATAAAACAATTCGATTATCTGCATCATCCATGTGTTTTACATCACTTCTGGATTAGTAACAGTGCCCTATCTGATGCTTACCTTTAGGCTTATATTTCTATACGACTTTTAATAAAGGTTCCTAAACACTTCAACCCCACTCATAGCCCACAGACCAAAGGTAGAGGAGGAAGATGGTTAATAAGACCTGTTCAGAAGTAGTAGTTCTTTCAGGAGATTCTAATCTTCATTGTCAGCACTTAAGTTCACTAGCAAAACACCAAATATGAATCAGTAGTGACTTGATCCAGAAGAAACCTCAAGGCTCTGCCGATCAGCATGAGTCTGCTGAAGTGGCAAGAAGCAGCCAGAATATTACCAGAAGTTCTTTGGTATGTTTCTTTCTACAAAGTCACAACAAGCAAAGATCAATGAAGAAAGCAAGGTGAACCAATGTCAGAGCATAGTCCACTATTTGGTTAAATTTATACTTGTTCCAAACATCTCAAGTGTCTGTTCCAACAAAACATCACATGTCTTCTCACCAGACAACTTCCAGAAAAATACCACAGGTCTGTTCTCAGCAAAACATCCTCTCACATGTCTTCTTCAGAAAACCATCCTCTCATGTGTCTGCTTCAACCAAACATTCTCTCATAAGACAGCTAGAAAACATCACATGACCTAACTGAGTCTCCAGTGAGACCATAAATTTCCACTTCAATACCTGTGAAGATTCAGCATAGCACTCAACAGAGCAAATAAAAAAGTTAGCTCTTTGGAACTTTCTAGAATTCCACTTTTGTAATATTTTCAACCCATGATGACTGAATCTGAGGATGGTAAATATGACATGAATACAGAGGGTCAACTGTAAACAAAACATAATGAGAACAGGCTATGAATGAACAGATGATATCAAAATGTTTGCACGAGGAGGTATGAGAAATTATCCTACTCCTAAGGTAAGGCAAGGTTCAAACAAAGTAAACTAAAACATGGCTGCCGAAGTTGCCAGTCCATTCACTGCATGGGCTTCACCACTGCAGCCGGTACTGCAGCCGGTACTGCAGCCGGCACTGCTGCTGGCACACTGTCCAATTTGGTCTAACTCAAAGTTGTACCAGTTCACTTCATCTTAGAGTCTTTTTCCACAAGGAAGCTACTCATAATGGTGAGCATTGTGCTCTTGTCACGAGCTTTGGAAAAGAGAATTTGGAATAAATCAATCCACAGACTTGATATGCATTGTGCTTCTCAGGGGCCCTGTAGTGTATGAGTATATGTTATACATGTGTGTGTGTGTGTGTGCTATATGTGTGTGTATATGTGTGTGTATGTATGTGTCTGTATAAATGTATGCTATATTGTGAGTGTATGTGTATGTGTTTGTGTGTACTACATGTATGTGTGTAAAAGTATATGTTATGTGTATAAATATTTTATATATATATATATATGTGTATGTTATACAGGTGTGTGAGTGTATATTATATATATATGTGTGTTATATGTATGTGAGAGTGTGTATGTGTGTGTACATATGTGTATGTTACATGTGTGTGAGTGTGTGTGTATGCCAGTATGTTATATATGTGTGAATGTGTATATGTGTGTGTATGTATGTGTGTTGCATGTGTATTATACATGTGCATATGTGTGTGTTTATGAGTGTATGTGTGTATGTTTGCATTTGAGTTAGACATGTGTTTGTGTGTGTGTGTGTTTTCAAATAATGACCGTCTTTCTTGGGAATGAATGGTCCTTTGGATTGATGCATTTTTCAAAACTGCCCAAAGGGGCAATTTGAGAAGATGTGAACTCTTATGTGGCTAATAACTGCTTTTCTTAAGACACTCTTGCGTGTACTCAATTTTACCCATTTGTGCTTGCTTTCCACATCTTTCAAAGACTCTCCAGTGATCTAGACTGGATGGTAAATAACTGAACCTTTGGTTACATTCACAAAAAGAAGATGGGAGGGGACCACATGCATACGTGTGACACACAACTTCCCCCAAAGATTACAGCTTCAAATATTATCAGCACCTGGCAGAATGAGACTATTTTATGCAAATGGATTCGTTATTATTAATTTCTGCTGGCGTTGAACGATTTATGAACTGCTTTTTGAATGGAGAAAAGTACTTCATGAATCAGGAGGAAAAATGTTCCCCCAAACTGGCATCAATAAATAACAGCTTTTATTCATGGCTCCCGCCCATGGTGTCTTTTATCTTTAGTGGGGTTGGAAGAGAGATGACAGGATACCATAGTAGACAGGGTCAGGGGTGAACAAAGAATTTAGGATCCTCAAATTGGAGAGGTGGTTCCTAAGGCAGCTCTAGGGGGAGAGTGGGGCATGACTGCCTGAGGTTACCCTCTAGAACCCTCTGTTCCTGTCTTGTCTCATCCATGTGTAAACAAATTATGGGTTTAAACACCTTCTAATTTTGATTCTTGTGGCAAAAAATTAGCAGGTGCCTGGATTTAGCAAAAAGCGCTATCATTTAGGGTTGGGAGACATGATTCAGCAGTTAGAAACACATACTGCTCTTGCAGAGGACCCAAGTTCAGTTCCCAGCATCCATATTGGATAGGTTACAATCACCTGGAACTCCAGCTCCAGAGGTACTGACTCCCTCCCTCCCTCCTCTGGCCTCAGAGGGCACCTGCACACACACAAACACACACACAGAGACACATAATTAAAAGTAACATAAATCTTTTACTTGAAATCTCCATTTACCAAACATGCAAATGAACAAGCCTAGAGCCTGCATTAATTAAATGTCAGCTGAATATTCCAAGTACAAGCCTCCTATGCATATAGACTCTTCTGGAGCCACTAGCTGCCATTTTCACCACAAGGGAGGAAGACATTCAGGGACAAGTCAATGCATGCTAAATTCCATATTTCCATAAATCCAAAGGCAATGGCAATAGGGACTCTCTAACTCTGGTCTTACAATATTGTCCCCAGGTTCTGCCAATGAGGGAAGACCTCACATCCTGCTGACCCACTGCTATAGATCATTCTGACTTGATAACCTAGAAGATTGTCAGGTACCTAAGCTGATCAGGGCTTTCCCAGTGCTGAAAGGCAGAGAGGATTCCAGGGCACCACTGTCCAAGGGCATACTTCCTCCATCACTTCCATATGGTGTCACAGCTAGCCAATCCTTCCAAGATGTTAGATGTCAATCAACTGTGAGTCCCACTTTCCAGAGAAGCCATCCATCTTGCTATAAATAATTTGGAGAGCTTGTAGCTCCAGAGGAATTACTATGATGAGATTAATGTAACTGCATTTCTCCATGCTGGGGTATACAGAGACAGTGATGAAAGAATGGCTGAAGTCATGGGGGGAACTCTACCTGCCAGCCGCTCAATCAGCTTTTGCCCAGAAATAAGCATAAAATGGGAGCCATGAATCTGCAGTCCCTTCTGGGTCTTATTCCCACATGTCTCTCCTTGGGTGGTCATCTCATGGTGTGTGATTTTAGTACTTACAAAGATTTGTTTTTAATGCAACTACTTAATCAAGTGTTCAACTGCGGGAACCACAATTTATTTCCTTTATTTTCTTTCTTTAGCTTTTTTTCCCTCCCAGTCCTGGGATTTGAACTTAGGGCCTCAAGCATGCTAGGCAAGGACTCTACCACTGAGTTACACCCATAGCCCTCATGGGTAGATTCTAGGCCATTGCTTTCCCAGACCTTCCTATATCTCTAACCCTGTTTGGGTCACAGCGAGCAGGCTAGCCTTGAGGTTGCTATCATCTCACCTCAGCCTCTTTAGTAGATGACATGATAGGCCATGCTACCTGGGTTCATCACAGCACAGTCATTGCCAGGAACAATTAAATGGCAGCCAAGGGACCAGCTAGTGATCTATGTAGTGAACAGTAGGAGACAAACGAGAAGTAGAGTCATTGACATCCAAGAAGGTCGTATGGTCATTTTCTAGGGATGCCTTATGAACCAGATGGAATTTAATTCTACAGTACACCACGGCTCTGTAGTCATAGCCAGTTGTCCGTGTTCCATGGTTTTACCTCTTAATCCTTTCGAGAAAAAAAAATCCCATAAAGTACCTCTATAGGGAGTAAATGAGCAGATAGCTTCATTTTGCTTTGTTTTGCTTTGCAATGTGTTAACCTGAGTGCCATGTCTGGGCAGCGACTGCGCACCACTCCTCTTATGTAAAGGAAGGGAAAGTAAGATACAAAGAAGACAATTATCATCCAAAACCATGACAGAAAGCTGGAACCGAGTCAAGATGATAACTTTCTCTTTCTGCATCTTCCTCCTAGGAATGGACGCCTTCATTACTGAGCATCTACTGTGTCTCCACACTGGGCTGGGCTGCAGACCTGAAGCTGTTTAGAAGGCTGGAAAGTCTCCCCTTCTATAAGGGGCTTATATTCTCCTGGGAGGGATGTGATAACATCCAAACACTGCCATGTCCACTATTTTTTTCTGCTGCGACAGATACCTGAGAGAAACAGCAGAAGAGGATTATCTAGACTTGTGGTTTGAGAAGTTTACATCCATGCAGGCTGTCCTGGTCTTTCTATGTCTGTGGTGAGGCAGAACATTATGGAGGCATGGTGGAGTAGGGATGCTCACCTTGTGGCATCCAGGGAGCAGAGAGAGAAAGAGAGGTGGGGAGGGAGAGGGAGAGAGGAAGGGACCAGTGATAGGCCAGCCACAACGACCTGACGCCAGTAGACCTGTTTCCAATGAGGTCTCAACTCATCTCTCCTCAAAGAAGAACTGTCAACTAAGGGCCATGAGCTTTTCTGAGGAGAGAAGTACTTCATCTCTAAAGCACTCACAAACCACAAGGCAAAAAGCAGATAACAGGGTGCTTGATTTTCTAGTTTGTGAGATGTCCAGAAAGTGTCTTCAGAAGCAAAGACCCACCAGAAGGCCCCATCGACATGAAGAACCAAAGGGGAGCCCACATAGAAGGATGGTGGTTAACATGGCTTGGCTTTAGGAGTTACACAGAACCAACCCTGTATATGACACAGAGAATCATAGGAAGAGTCAACTGAGCAAGGAGTTCGAATGATATTAGAGACACCCTGTGATAATTTGTCAGATGAGAAACTATGCAGGCTAATTTCAATTACTTTCCCACTGGAGACCTTCACTGAAAAATACAATCTGAAAAACAAAGAGTGACAAAAAAACATTGTCAACATGTTGGCAATCTGAGTCCTAGAGGAGGGAAGAGTTCCAGGGCCTGAGTGAATCACCCATTGCCTTTCCATATCTCCTCTGGGCTTGGTAGCTCCAATACACACCAAGAAACCAAAGGTTGCCCAACTTTGAAGAACTAAAGGCTGAAAGAAAAGGCATTTGGGAATTAAATATATGTGTCGATTGGTTTAACTTTTACACAGATTGACTGCAGTGAAAGATTAGAGCTTGGTGTAATCCAATAGAGTAGAATCAAATGCTCCGAATAAATAAATAGTTGTCTGTTTTATGAGCTTTCCATCACCCTGCAAGCATTTGTATGGGGCACCATGTCACCTCCCTTCCCATTTACAATACTGCCCCCTGAAAACCCTTCTGCTTATTTGAGTTTAGCAATCAGGCTTAAATGTACCAATATATATTGTTCTAAAGTGTATATTTTTTTTCTGTCTGCGAAAGACATAGTGACTACTCCTTTTATGGGAAACCGGTTATTAATCCAGTAAGTCTGTATGAATCAATATCTCTGTGAAATGACACCATGTTGAGAGTTATTTTATGTTATGTTGATGGTTAGCTAATTTCAGAATGGAGACAGTTCTTCTAGAAACAGACATAGTATAATTTAGTGGTGAAAACGTCAATCATCATAGGTGGTATGTCTCTGTCTGGGCAGAAGAGGGCAGATTTATTGAAGGGAACACAGCCATATATTCCTCGCTACACTTTGACCCAAAACATCCATTTTGCTTATAATTTTGTTTGGCAAAATGACATCAGCTGCAATCACTAACAGGAAGACAGCGCCAAAAGCCATTGTTCTGAGGTTCTCATGAAGGAGCTTTGCTGCTGGGGAGCAAGACACAACCTCAGCCTGGCACCGATGTGACGGCGTTTTTGTCTTTGACAGTAGTCTGCACAGGAAAGCACGTACAGGACTAAGCCAGTGGGCAATGTTTAGTCATCAAATGCATCCCTCCACACATCCACATTTGCTTACTGTTTGGGCCATTGGAGAGGATGAAGGCCCATGGACCATGGTCCACAGGGAAGGGTGTGGTCTGTGGCTTCTTCTACCCTAAGATTTCTTCTTCCCAACACAGCTCTTCTTTTCCATGCCTCTCACACTACACCAGTGCTCTGAACCAAAGAAAAGGTATGACTACATGTAATATAGTCTCCACATCCAATCATCTGTGGTGGACACTGAGGCCAGTTCTATTTCCTGGCTATTGTGACTGTTGCTGCAATTCTCATGGATGTGCATGTCATAAGCCACAGAGACCTCTGGGTGTATTCTCAGAAGTGGTGCTCTCAGCTGTACAATAGTTCTCTTTTGTACGAAGTGATGGCGGTAGTGATGGTGGTGATGGCCATCCATAGCAATGACATCAACAGCAGTAGTTAACAGGAAGACACAACTAAGAGTCACAACCTGAGAAGAGGGAGCTTCAGTAGAGGCATTTCCTACATCGGACTGGCCTGTGGCCCTGTCTGTGAGAAATTGTCTCGATTGTTAATTGACAGGCCTAGTCAGCTATGGGTAACACCAACCCTTGGCAGGTGGGACTGGGCTGGAAAGATGGCTGAGCATGAGGCAGATGAAATTAAGCAGTAGGCAGCATTCCTCCCTGGTTTCTGCTTAAATTCCTGCCCCAAATTCCCCTAGTGATGGCCTAGGACCTGGAAATGTAATCCAAATAAATGCTGCCCTTCTTTACTTCTAGTCAGAGTAGTATATCACAGCAACAGAAAGGCAGGCTAGAAGAGGGCATGCGGGGGCAGATGAAGGGTCGGAGCACATGGGTGGGAAGGAAGACTAACATAAACAAGGGATATATATATATATATATATATATATATATATATATACACACACACACACATATGTATATATATGTGTATATATATATATATATATTTAAAGAATTATTTATTTTATTTATATGAGTACACGCCAGAAGAGGGCATCAGATCCATAACAGATGGTTGTGAGCTACCATGTAGTTGCTGGGAATTGAACTCAGGACCTCTGGAAGAACAGTCAGTGCTCTTAACCACTGAGTCATCTCTCCAGCCCAACAAGATATATTTGAAAAGCCAGTAAACAAAGTCCATTGTTTCCTAGGATTATTAAAGAAAGTTTAATCAACAATTGTGTACAGTGTGGAAAAGAAGAGAAAAAGGAATCTAGTGGATGCAGGGAGAAAAGAGGTCAGGAAAAAGGGCCATTGTTGCACCTGGTGACAGAGACGTGCAGCATAGTGAGTAGAGAGCCATTTTGGTATTAGGAGGTCAATGTTTAAATGATTGTGTCTTAGGTAAGGTTGTATTGTTGTGAAGAGACTCTATAACTAAGACAGCTCTAATAAAAGAAAACATTTCATTGGAGCTTGCTTACAGGTTCAGAGGTTCAGTCCATTATTGTCATTTCAAGAAGCGTGGCAGCATCCAGGCAGACATCATGGAGAAGGAGCTAAGAGTTCTACATCTGGATCCAAAGACAGTAGCAGGAGACTCTTTCTGCTCTGTCCAGAGCTCACGCATAGGAATTCAAACCCTACCCTCACAATGATGCACTTCTTTCAACAAGTTTACCCCTCCTAATAGTGCCACCTCCCATGGGCCAAACATATTCAACTACCACATTTCATTTCCTGGCTGCCATAGGCTTTCGAGCACATGAGTCTATGGGGGTTGGGGGGCAGGTAATACCTAGTCATAGTGTAGTGCAAAATACATTCAGTCCAAGTTCAAAAGTCCCCATAGTCTATAGCAGTATGAACAATGTTAAAAGTCCAAAGTTCAAAGTCTTTTCTGAGATTCATGCAATCTCTTAACTGTAATCCCCTACAAAATCAAAATCCTGGAGTCCCTTTATTATTTGAACTGCACATTTTTCTTGTCTAAGCTTGCTACACTAGATCAAACTGCTCTTAATGAGAGTAAACCAGAGGACAAAGTCTATGCTGGGTTTTCTGAGAGTTCCTTTGCCAATGCAACTGATCTGAATTTCTTCACCTTAGCTTCAGGCATACTCTTCAGAAAAGGAAACAGACATACTTTTCATCAAAACATCATAGGAATGACCTCCAGGCAACATGCTAAAATTCTCCTCTGAAATCTCTTGAGCTAATCCCAAGTTCAAATCCCCCTCAGCACCACTGTCTTCCATATTCTTACTAGGATGGCCCATTAAGTCCCTCTTAAATCATTCCAATGCTCTCCAAATCCAAAGTCTCATATTCCACATTCTTCCAAACAAAAGCATTGTCAGGCCTATCACACAATACACTAGTCCTGGGTATCAACTTTTGTCTTAGTTAAAGGTTCCATTGCTGTGAAGAGACACCACAACCATGGCAACTCTTACAAAAGAAAACATTTTATTGGGGCTGGTTTACAGTTTCAGAGGTTTAGTCTATTATCATCATGGCAGGAAGCAGGGCAGCTTGAGAAGACATGGTGCTAGAGAAGGAGCTGAGAGTTCTACATTTTGATCCAAAGGCACCAGCAGGAGACTCCTTCTACCCTGTGTAGAGATTAAGCATAGGACCTCAAAGTTTACCCTCACAGTGTGACACACTTCCTCCAAGGCCACACCTACTTCAACAAAGTCACCCCTCCTAATAGTACCACTTCCCATGGGCCAAGCATATTCAAACCACCCCAGTGGATTGTTTAAATGACATGTAACATTCTGACTCAGAAAGCTCTCCACTTCTAAGCACAAAACCCAGCTCTCATAAAGCATGACAAAGAGTCTGTCCTCTAAGCCAAAAATCAACAAACCCCACAAAGGACACTATTAAAGGGGTGGTTCATCTTGATAGTCATTCAGATGGGCTGGAGGCATATCTGGATGATTAGGCACACCTGTGCATGTGTCTGTAAGGGCATTTCCAGAGATGACGGACAGCTACTGGAAGGGAAGGCCCACCCTAAATGTGGAAGGATCATCAATTAGGAGTTCAGGTGGGATAAAGGGGAAAATGTAGAAAGCCTGAGAGCAGGCATTTCTATTGTCTGTTCAGCTTGAGGTGAACAGCCTCTGCCATACACTCTTACTGCCACAAAGCTCTGCCCTTTCACTGGCTTGAATCAGTGGCACCAAAGACCGAAGCCTCTGAGTTAGTGAGTTAAGTTGAGGAAGTACTAACTTGAAGATGTCCTCCAGGCCTTGAGTAGTATCAATGAGAAAAGTAAATATCAGGGTAGAATAATAACAAAGATAGGGTACCAGGTATGATGACATATGTCTGTGACTCTGACACCAGGAAGGCAGAAGCAGCCAGAGCAACATAAGAGACCTTGTCCCAAAACAAGAGCGAGGATGATGGTGTTGATGGTGAGTCTGAGGATGATAATGACGGTGATGCAGAAGTGGTGGCTCATTCCATTTGCATCATGAAACTTCATACATGAATTATTGCAAGATCCTTCTGAAGCCTGAAAATTCATTAACGTCACACATCCATCTGATAGGCAAGTAAACTGAGACGTAACCACATGTTTTTCCACCTGGCCTCATTGTTCCCTGAAATAACAACTCTCAGACTTATATACGTATAAATAATTGCTTAGGCAAAAAAAAAAACAAAAAACAAAAAAACAAAAACAAAAGCAAAAACAAAACTTTTTCTCATTCATTCCCTGCCTAGTTCATAACTCAATTGTCCAGATTAAACTAGTTTAAGTTCTGCCATGTGGCTGGTTACTTCTTCTCATCTTCACCAGTGTTCTGGGCAAATTTCTCCTGCTTGACTCTATCCCAGAAATTGCCTCTCTGTACTGGAACTTTCACCTCCCAGTTTCCTATCTAAGCTAACAGGCCAATAGCATTTTTATTGACAGGTGAAGCTTCCACACAGTGCACAAAAGATTCTCTCTACTCTGAGATACAAGAAAGCAAACGTCATGCACTGCGATATATGGAGACGAGGTTGGTTGGACTTGAGTTCAGGCTCTGAATGCTCTTTAAATGTTGTATTTTTTCCCCAGGCAGTTCTCTTTATCCTGTTACTAAGAGAACCTAAGTGTCTAGCTATCCTAAGACTGGGAAGCTGCTAGGTTTTCTGTCCCTCCCGGGCTGTGGTCTTCTCTATGGGGTTCAGCCTTTCCATGAGACATTAGTCTCAGCTTTTCAGAAGGGAGCATCAAAATGTAGTTGACAAAAGCATAGAGACTGTGATGGTTTGAATGTGAATGGGTCCCATGGGCTCATAAATTTCAGTTTTTGGGTCCCAGTTGGTGGAACTGTTTGGGAAGGATTAGGAGGTGTCACTGACTCATGCTTGTGGGAAAAGATATAAGATTTCAGCTCCTGCTCCAGTGCCAGGTCTACCTGCTACCACCATGCTCTTCACTATGATGATCATACACTCATCTTCTGTAACTGTAAGCAAGCCCCCAATAAACTCTATTTTTCCCTCTAAGTTGCCTTGGTCATGCTGTCTTAACACAGTAACAGAGAGGTAGCTAAAGCAGAGCTCTCTTGTTTTTAGGATTTCTAAGGGGGTCCTGGGATTCGCAAACCTGTTAGTTGAAAGACAAAGACCTTCTTATTTTCTACCTAATGGAACATATTTGATTGTCTTTTTGACTTTTTGTTTGGGAACGAGGTCTTTTCTAATTTAAAATTTTAAACAGGGTCTTGCTATGTAGCCAAACTGTTGTCAAATTTGCTCTTCTCCTGTCTCCAGGCCTGCATAATATTGAAATTACAGGTATGTGCTGATATGCCTGTTCTCACAAAATATATTTAAAATGCAGTTTGGAGGCAAGAGAGGTAGCACAGAAGGCAAGAGGTTATACTGCTCTTGCAGAAGACCTGAGGTCAGTTCCCAGCACACATATCAGGTGTCACACTTATCACAACAGCCTGCACTCCAGTTCCAGAGAGTGTCTCTGACTTCTGTGGGTACCCGTGTACCTGCATATTCTCCCCCCCCCCTCTCTCTCTCTCTCTCATGTGACTTTACATGGACACTAGAAATTCAGACTTCTACCTCCTAATCTCACCTCCAAATTAGGGATACCTCCTCCACATCATCCACCCACTAGCCCCTAGCCCATCTCACCCACTGACCCCTGCGTATAGGTCTGAATAAGCTTCAAATACTCCAGAAATTGGTAAGGGGACTGCAAAGAGGAGATGCCAGGAAGTAAGCCCCTTTCTGCATTTTCTGGAATTTAAGATGACTAAGTCAAGGGTGTTGTTAGGACTTAATAGGCTTATTTCAGTAGTTAGTGTTCCTGGGGAACATTCTCCTAGAGCAGAATGCTTATCAGGTTACACAAGAACTCCTGTTGTTTTGGGGGAAGAATGACAGTAGAGCCTATAGTATAAGACACAGACAGAGCCACTTGTATTGAGCCAATCATGTTGGTCCAGAGGGTGCTTACAAGTGTGGAGTGAGGAGATGTATTGGAGAATGTACAGAAGAAGAGTAACCTAACAAGCTACAACATGTCTTAGAGGATGGCAAAGTAGGACCTGCCTGTACTGTCCATGATTGGATTACTTGACACCTTTCCTTCTAAATAAATTGTGTGTGTGTGTGTGTGTGTGTGTGTGTGTGTGTGTGTGAGTGTTATGGGCTGACATTGTCCATATCCCCAGAGAGATGCTAAGTCAGTTGTCAGAGTGTGGAGGCAAAACCTTCCTTTCTGAAAACAGATGATAGAATAGAATGGGCACAGTGGGAGACCCTGGGGATCTGGGTCACCTCCCTTTCTCTCTGATTTTACCTTCCATTTGAAGCTGGAGACAGTAGATTCTGACATGTCTATGATCCACAATCCAAAATCAAGTTACAAGCTTCTATCATCCCCAAAAGCTTGCTCTCAGCCACTCGGAACTCCTGCCCACTTGTGGGCATGCTAGTTATTATTTACAAAAGACAATCTCTCCTAAGGTGTAGAATGGATGAGTTGCTCCCAAACCTGGCTTGGTATCAGCCCTCATCCTACAAACTTCCTGGGCACTTAAAGATATCAGTCCACCCAATGGTAACTCAGATCTTGTGCACAGACTTCAAGACACCACTTTTCCTGAGTCCAGCAGCTGGAATTTTTGACTTGAGCTCAATACTCCTTCGAGCAAGGAGTGCCGTGTCTTTCAAAAGTACCCAGTAATCCCTGGGGATATGGACAGATATTTCTCAGGAGCCTTGGTTATCCCCTTAACCCCCAAGACAAGGTTCATTAAAGGCAGGAAAGAGAGGGAAATCACACAGGTGCCCATCCTCCACATTGCTCAAACTCACATCTCTCCTTTCCTATCTTTGGCTTCCTTTAATGAAACACTTCTCCATCCCAGGCAGGAAAACCATTTCCCTGCAAAATATAAAATCTATTGCGGAGCACTGCAACGAGAATTAACCTTGATTACCGCAGTAATTTACTAATCAAAACTGGAGACCTGCTAATCAAGCCGGAATTGCCAGCTGCTTGATTTTTATAGTAACATAACCAAAATTGAACATTTGGTAAACAAGGGGTGTTGGGGGGTGAATGTGATGGGGAATCTGAGAAAGACTGAAGGAGGGGAGACAGGGCCTTCCAGATGTGCTGGACTATGTGACCTGTGCTCCATTGACCTGTCAGTCAGTGCAGCAAAAGCAGATAGATGGATAGAAGTTAGGGGCTTCTGAGTGGGACATCCCAGTGAAGTGTATGTACAATGAGTATGGAGATGTACTTCAGGTGTTTCACAGAGTGGTTTGTCTGGATTCTTAGGCTGGATTCTTCTGGAAGTCAATCCCTAGTCAAACATACTAGTGCTGATTTCGGAGGATGTTTTAGTGAGATAGTGGATGGAGGGTGACTCACACAAGATAGATGGGTTCTAGCTCATCAGGAGGTCACTGCTGCAGGCACCTGAGACTCAAAACTTCAGAGTCCTACTGGGAGATTGTGCAGAATGGGCCAGGGTTTCCCAGGCAAGGGTGGAGGGAGCTGGCAGAGGTGAGGGTTGCTCCTGTGGATGTTGAATCCAGGACAGTAAAGACTGCCTCACCTATATGATAGGGAAAAAGACTCTGTGTCTAGTAGAAGCAGTAGGGAACCATTGTTGTGCTTATGAGCTCTGAAAGTGCCATGGGGATGCAGGTGGACCTCCAACTGCATCCCAATGGACCTGTAACACCCCAGGACTCTCCCTGATCTTCAGTCCTGAGAAGGCAGCAACCCCTTGACTTGTGCCTTTTTGAAAAAGATACCACACCCATCTTACTCTGAGCATCAGGTTATGCCACTCAATCTGATAGGCATAGAGTCAACTAGAATCTTTCTTGTATTCTATATGACAGTGATTTTCCCGTGGCACCATTTTTTTTCTGCTCTGAGTAGCACCTGACACTCTATATGCTTCACTGTCTATTAACATCTAATGCAGCTACACTGATATGACTAAGGGAATAGATTGTGTCCTTTTCAACATCCTTTGCTTCTAGAAGCATCCCCAGTGTATTGGATTTTCTCAATAAGCCATTGCTGGTCAGGCATTTTAATGAATGAGTGTGTATCACAGACTTCAAAGGAACACTTCAGCCTAGGACCATGTGACCCCATCAACAGAGGCCTTTTCTGAGCTGCAAAAGTCCTTTCTTATGCATACTCTCAGATGCCCCAGGAGACAGGAAAGATGTGCACAATTAGGACAGGCAATGCACACAGAAAGGGATAGAAAATTGGACTCATTTTAAGGTCTACAGACCATCAATTCTACCTCATGATGCTGAGTAGCTGAGGCTGGAGGGTGTCTTAGACATTTAGACTCTGAGATGTTCCAATGCCCGAATCTCATATCACCTGTGTGATGCAAATCCATACTTGTGAGAGCTGGCCTTGATTCTCCTGTCTTTCATATTCTTGGTAAAGCAGACAATGTGTCTTATGATTTGTCAACTTTGTCCAGTGTAAGATGCATCCAACTTGGACTAGTTTTTCAATCTTCAATGGGGTTCTTTCCTAGTGATACATGGCATGACACCAAGCAAACCAGTGATCCCTGAGATACCCACCATCCATTGGTCATGAGGATAAGCTAACTTTACTCTGTAGTGGACAGTGATGCTAACATTTTGGTACATAAGCATTAGACAAAAATACATGTGATATTCAATTTCTTATGAATAGGCTTTGTGTTAGACTGCAGATTTAATATAAATGTTCCAGGCACATTCCATAGGCCGAACTGTGATTTGGGTAGATCACAGGTATTGAGTGCATTTTCTACTCATGGCATTTTTAAATGGTCTACTGAGACCCATGGTCGCATTATAGGTAGAAAAGAATTTGCACATAGTAATTTACAATGGTGGCAAGGGTATTCTAAAATTTGACACCTCTTCCTGGAATAGGAAATAGATTGATCAGACAGGAAGTCTGACCAGGTAGGTGTTCATCAAGGACAGAAGATGAGCCTGTGAAGCAAATGAAGAAGTGGTAGGTACAAGACAAGAGGGTAGGGGACCCTACTACTGAGCCTATCCTTTGCAGCTCGGCCTGGGTGTCTGAGATCACCTACTGGTCAAGAGCACAGAGGCAGAAAAAGTTCCTCATTAATGGAAGTCAAACCTGCAAGCAGAAATGAGGAGTTCAGCCCCAGGGCTGGCAGAAAGCTGGACTTGGGAAGCAAGTGGAGAGAGAGGAGAGATGAATGTTGAGGAGGCATGGATCTATTGTATGGTGGGTCCCTCTGAATTGAATCATTCCATCCAGGAGGAGAGAGTGAGTAGACATGTGTGCCCTGTCTCCCCAGGAAACTGAGCAGAGGGTATAAGCCATTCTTTTTAATGCAGTAATGGAAGAGGTGGTCTAAATGGATATGAGCACCCTTCCCATCAGAAGCAGCATCCTGGGGTCCCATGTGGCAGATCTTTATCTTAGGGACAGATACAACACAGAAGTATAGAAAAACCAGATCTCCTAATCAGTTATTAGTTACCTGTTCCTCATGTCCTGAGGGGACTGAGATGGTGGGAATCACTGGACAATGGAGCCAATGAGAGCAAGGCATCAGGAAAAGGTTAACGCTGCTTCCCACAGCCCCCTCCAAAGTAGCATGCTGCCAAGAGCCTTTGGAAGGTGGAGCCTTCAGAGTCCAGCCCTGTGTTCCCACCTTGAAGAAGACAGCTGCCTGCTCAGCAGCTTGGTCTCCAAAAATGTGAATCCTAGCAGGAAAGCTATGCATTTCCCTTCCTAGACAAATCAAGACATAAGGCCTTTGGATTAGCAAGAGAAGAATTATAAAGGCCGTTATGGTCGCAGAGACAATAGCCATATCTACCAACTGTCCTCAATCTGATACCCACCTGACTATGATCAAGAGTTAATACTTGGTAAATTAATGTGTGTGTGTGTGTGTGTATGTGTGTGTGTGTGTGTGTGTGTGTGTGTGTACATGTGGTATATGTGCACATTCATGGTATATGGAGGCCAGAGGCTAACATCAGGCATTTTCTTCAATCACACTGCACCTTAATTTTGAAATGATGCATCTTATTGAATCTTGAGTATTATCACCAAACATAATGTTTTATATGAGTGACTTACAGGTTGTAATCTGGCTATTCCAAGGGGGAACTTCCTGTCTCTGGTGCTGTAAATGTGGAGTTAAAGTCATGTGTCACTGCTCCTGGCTTTTATGTGGGTACTGGAGACTCTCACACCTGTGAAACAAGCACTTTACAAACTGATCATTTCCACAGCTCCTAAAACACATCAAGACTACATGAACATGTTATTTTTTAGATGAAAGAATCTATTCACAGAATAGCATACATGTGACAAAGCACTTATTGAGTCTCCCTGTCTCTGTCCCTCCTTGTAGAAGCAAGCTGACACAATATGAGTAAAGTGCAGAAAGACTCATGGAGCAACAGAGCTTCTTACTATGAAATATGAAAATTTCATTAACAACTATCTTGGCTTCTTTTCTACTGCTGTAATAGAACATCATGACAAGACAACTTATAAAAGAAACCATTTAGTTGAACTTATTGTTTCCAAAGGCTTGAGACCTGGGTAGCAGAGCAAAGACATTGGATCAAGAACAGCTGAGGGTTCACATTTTGGTTGAAAGCAGAAAGAAGAGAGAGAAATGCCACCAGTTGTTTGATACCTCCACCCCCACCCCCAGTAACCCATGTCCTCCAACAAAGCCACACCTCCTAATCCTTCCAAAACAGATCCACTAACTGGGAACAAGTATTCTATCATATGAGTCTATGAGGGCCATTTTCATTCAAACCTCCACAATTAGTGCAACTGAAGTTGTTCTGACCCACCCAATCCTCAGCCATACAGTACATTATTCTATCACCATCTGCATATATTATGTCCTTTAGGTTTGGATGAGACGTATAACATTTGTGTGCATGAAGCTTTGGTCCTTGCTCTTCTTTCCTTTTTTTGAATGCACACATCATTGGCAGTTTTCTCTAAGAAATGAACTGCAAATCTTACTCCCATTCAGTATCTACCCTGTCCTGTGTTGATGAGTATCTTGGTTGAGTTTAGCTTTGGGATTACCACACCAAGCATGTTTTCATGTGTCAAACATAAATTCTTTCTAGATTATATATACAGAGGCAGATATAGCAGAAGGAGAAAAGGTTTGCACATTCACGATGTATTGTGTGCTGTCAATTTTCCCTCTTACTGGTGTAGGTTGTGTATCCCTATCCAGTCCCCACACATTTGTATCCTCATAGCATCAGAAACAAAACTATGACCAAGTTAGAGAATAAGGTCCTGTTTCATTCACTTATCATGGGCTTCTGGCAAAATAGAGCATGTTTCATTTATCAGTTATTGGATTTCATCTATGAAGTCTCAAACTCTGCTTAGCTTTCTTTGAATAATTGTCTTTTTCATATTTGTTTATGGATACTAACATTTTAGATGTACCAATGCATGTTCTTGTTGCTAATCTTTTGGTGTTTTTTCTCATTATGCTGCAAGTCACTGATTTTAAAAATATTTATTTATTCAATATGTATGTATGTGTGTATACATACACCATGAGCCACCATGAGCATGTAATGTCTTCAAAGGACAGAAGAGAGTGCCAGATGCCCTAGATATGGAGTTACAGATGATTGTGATCTGCCCAATGTTGGTGCTGGGAACCAAGCCTGGATCCTATGCCAAAACAGACAGTGATCTTAACCACTGAGTCATTTCTCCATTCTCAAATCATGATATTTATATCATCCTTCCTCATCTTCCCTTTTTTTCTTCTTCAAAAGTTTAGTATTGAAGAGATATGTTTGCATCCAATGCATCCTCAGAATTTCATGCTTGGCTCACCTCTGCAAAGTGGAAAGCCTTCTTTCCTATTTGCTGATGAAGGAGCAAGGTAACTCTTACAATCTGCTTTTTTTAAAAGAAATAAAAATGAATTTCAATAATCCTAAAGGACAGAGCTGTCACCTATTGGCCTCATTCACACCTACTCTCTGGAGAATGGCATGGCAGAAACAACTCACTCACCAAGAAATGCCTTCCCTTCAGGCTGGATTCAGCCTCAGAACCTCCCTAACAATAGTGGCCTCCAGGACTCAACTTGGAGTTGCCATGTAAGAAAATCTATATGCTGTTACTAGCCAGGGTGTCATCAAATACATTTTAATCATACTAGTTGGGGGTGGGGGTCATAAATCCATCCTCCCCCTTGCAAGAATTATCTCATTAGAGTTTTCATTAAAAATAAAGCTCAGCTAATTGCTTTGAACCCACCATTAGGAAGATGACCATATAAGCAAGATAACATTTATTGAGTGGATACCATGCACCAGAAAGTATGTAAAATGCCGTATATGTGTTTTCCCACTGACGCCAACGGCAGCAACTTAACTGGAATGATATCATGTCAGGGGGTATAAGGAAATAGCCACTCCCCTCTGCGGCTCTCTGCTTAACTCTCTCCTCTGCTGAGATGTGAGCAACAGCAAGTCAGCTTCCCTTCCTCATGAACGAGCCTATCCATCCCTGAGTGTGTCCCCCCACCCCCTTTGGAAGGGCCCAAATCTTCTCAGGAACATAGTGAGTCTCTTTGTCTTCATGGTCAGCTCTCAACCTAGTGAGTGTGTTAGTTACATTTCTTATCCCTGTGATAAAATATCTGTCACAAGCAACTTAATGAGGGACTTTATAACCTTACATATTAAAGGACGGGGTTCACCATGGTAGGAAATAGACGCTGTCAGAACCATGTAAGCATGAGGCTGCTACTTCCCACACTGGTGGATCAGAAAGCAGAGACCTTGCGCCCAAACAAGAACCAGACAGGTATCATCTTCAAGGCCCATTCCCACTGACCCACTTCTGCCAGCTGGGCCACAATCTGGAATGTTCCACAGTTTCCCACAACAGAACCACCAACTACAGGCCAAGTATCTAAACATATGAGCCTGCAGAGGACATTTCAGAGTCAAACCATTGTAAGCCGGAAACGATAGCAGCTTCACACCAATAGAGGCCCCTGCCTGCAGCGGAGCATGCCCTAGACCTTTGGCAGAGTATGGTGCTCATTCTGATGGCTGGGAGTACTAAGTGAGCTACCAGCGCATGTATCTCTTGGAAGTTGCTCTTAACCTCTGCAAGTCACTGCCGTGCAAATACAAACGCCTGTTAAGTAGTTCCTTCTCCTTACGAGTAGCCCCAACCCCACCTGCAACCAAAATCAGACTTACACAAAAATATAAAAGCCCAGACCTCTGGTTTTAAAGTCAGATAATGCTTTGTACAGTTAATGCTGCGGCTTTCTCCACTGTGGCTGTAATGGATAAATTTCTGTATCAACTTGACTGGATCAGGAGTACTTTAAGAAGTGGCAAATCAATTTCTTGGGGTGCTTCCAGAGGAATCTGAGTGGACTCCATGGGGTGATCAGTCCTCATTATAGGTGGGCACCATCCAGATGACTGGAGCTACAACCACAAAAATAAACAAAAGAGAAAATGACTGGGAGAGCCTCGGGCGATAAAGAGCTAGGCTTGCAAGTACCAGGACCAGTGTTTGGATTGTCAGATCCTGAAAAATGGATGCACTAGGACACCCCTGTAATTCCACTGAGGTGAAGCCTTGGGGTTGGTCTGGTGCTGCTCTGGATTCAAATGCTAAGTTCTGTGCCCCAAGATGTGGTAGCTGCCAAGATGAGCAGATTCTCACATAAATCAGCTTTTGTTGTGCAAACCTAGCCCCCTAAGTTAATTGCTCACTAAAAGGCTAAAGTTTACAATTGGGCCATAGAGGGAGCATGGCCCTTGAGGATCAAGTGAGGGGCCTCGGGAGAGAACAGAGAGAAAGAGAAAGAAAAAGGGAGACCAAAGGGAGGAGGCAGCTATGAGAGGAGATGGACCATGAGCATGTAACCAGGAGCAATGACAAGTAACAAAGGACATATTGCTGTGATGTAAGTTAGAATAGCTCCACAACAGGCCCAGTCTAGGCTTACGGTCTGTAAATAAAATACCAGGATTGTGTATCTTTTATATGTGCTAGAATATGCAATTCTTAATTCAGTGTCTGTTCCTCAGACAGAGGAGCATCTCCAGGAGCTTATGGATGGCTAGCCTAGTGTTTATGTGAGAACTGACACCTGAGTTTGTCCTTTGACCTCCACATGTGCACCATGGTACTTTCACATATGAGTATACACACACACACACACACACACACACACACACACACTCATGATACAAAGACATGCTTACAAGAGGGAAAGCAAGCTGGCTTGTCCCTTAGAGCTGAGATATATGCTTCTCTCACCTTTAGACACCAGAACTCTAAGTCCACTGGCCTTTGAACACCAGCACCCATTCTAGCCTGGGGATGTCATACTTTTGGACCTGCACTGAACCATGCTGCCAGATGACTCCCAGCTTTCAGAAGACATATTGTGCTATTTCTGAGACTCAGGTGCTATTTCTGAGTTCATGAGAACTAAATAGCCTAATAAATTATCTATGCTGCTGGGTTTTGTTGTTGTTGTTGTTTTGATCCCTCTGAAAAAATAGAGGAACAGTCTATTTTGGTTCATGGTTTCAAAGAGTTCAGTCCACTACATCAGGGGAGGTAGGGAAAGGCAGAACATATTACCTCATGACAACCAAGAAACAGATGAGAGAGAGAAAAAGAGGAATGGAGACAGACAGACAGACAGACAGACAGACAGTGTCTGTCCAGTTTTATGTCAACTTCACACAAGCTAAAATTATCTGAAAGAGGCGAACCTCAATTGGGAAAATGCCTTTTGCAGTACTGTAGTGCACGTCTTCAATCCCAGCACTTGGGAGCCAGAGGCAGGTGGATCTCTGTGAATTCAAGGCCAGTCTGGTCTACAGAGCAAGCTCAAGGACAGCCAGAGCCACAAAGGGAAACTGTCAAGAAAAGAGAGACAGACAGACAGATAGACAGATAGACACAGAGAGATGCCTCTTTAAGATTTGTCTATAAGGCATTTTTTCTTTATTCTTTTCTCATATAATACATCCCAATGCAGTTTTTCCTCTCTTTACTCCTCCAAGTTCCCCTTCTCTGCCCTCCCAGATCCAGATCAGGTCTCCCAGGTAGATCAACTCAACACAGCATAACAAGTTACAATAAGCCTAGGCACTCCATACTCGATACTCTCATATCGAGGCTATATGAGGTAACCTAATAAGAAGAAAGGGGTCCTAAGGGCAGGTAAAAAGATCAGAGACAACCCCATGTCCACTGTTAGGAATGTCACAAGAACACCAAGCTATACAAACATAATATATATACAGAGGACCTAGCTCAGACCCACACAGGAAGCCTGATAGTTGCTCCAGTCTCTGTGAGACCCAATAAACCCTACTCAGTTGATTGTATGGGCCATGTCTTATAGTGTTCTCCAGCCCTCTGGATCCTAAGATCCATTCTCCCCCTCTTACACAGAGTACCCCAAGATTATGGCTGTGAGTCTCAGCATCCGGTCCCACCAGCTGCTAGATGAAATCTCTCTGATGATGATTATGCTAGGATCTGGTGCATGAGTATAGCAGAATATTATTAGGAATCATTTCATTGACTTTTTTGGACAGTTGTTTTTGATTCTATCTTGAGTCTCTGGGCTGTCCAGCCTCTAGTTCCTGGGCTCTCTCTCTTGGTGTGGTCCTCAAGTTTGACCAGTCATTGGTTGACCACTCCCACAAGTTCTGTACCATGTTTTTGTTGATGTTATTTAAAGATTTATTTATTTATTTTATGTATATAAGTACACTGTAGCTGTACAGATGGTTGTGAGCCTTCGTATAGTTGTTGGGAATTGAATTTTTAGGACCTCTGCTCACCCTTGTCAACTCTGCTCACTCAGTCCCTGCTTACTCCAGCCCAAAGATTTATTTATTTTATTATTATATATAAGTACACTGTAGCTGTCTTCAGAAGTGCCAGAAGAGGGCATCAGGTCTCATTATGGGTGGTTGTGAGCCACCATGTGGTTGCTGAGATTTGACCTCATTACCTTCGGAAGAGCAGTCAGTGCTCTTACCCATGAGCCATCTCGCCAGCCCTCTGTATCACATTTACCCTACCCTAACACAGCTTGCAGGCAGAACATATAGTAGGTTGAAGGTTTTGTGGCTAGGTTCATGTCCCAGTCCTTTCACTGGCAACCTTGGTTACGAAAGATGGCTGGTTCAGGCCATTAAAAGTCCCCCAACCAAAAACAGCCCAGGGCCAAATAGTTTTAGCTCAGAATTCTACCAGACTTTCAAAGAAGAGCTAATGCCAATAACTCATCAAATTATTCCACAAAATTGAAAAAGAAAGAACAGTGCCAAATTCGTTTTTATGAGGCCACAGTTACCCTGATACCAAAGCCACACAAAGACTCAACAAAGAGGATTACAGACCCATTTCCCTCATGAACATTTATACAAAAATATTCAATAAAATACTTGCAAAACACATCAAAAAGATCATCCACCATAATCAAGTAGGCCTCATCTAAGAGATGCAGAGATAGCCCAACATACAAAAGTCTGTCTATGTAATCTACCATATAAGCAAACTGAAAAAAAAATCACATAATCATCTCATTAGATGCTGAAAAACCCTTTGACAAAATTCACACCCCTTCATGATAAAAATCTTGGAGATATCAAGGATACAAAGAACATACCTAAACATAATAAAGGTAGTGTACAGCAAGCCTGTGGCCAACATCAAATCAAATGATAAGAAACTTAAAGCAATTCCACCCAAGCCTGGAACAAGCAAGGTTGTGCTTTATCTACTCAATGTAGTACTTGAAGTTCTAACCAGAGCAATAAAACAACTGATGGAGATCAGGGGGACACAAATCATAAAGGAAGAAGTCAGGTGTACTCTTTGAAGATGAAATGATAGCATATATAAGTGACCCCAAAAATTCTACCAGGAAACTCCTACAATTGATAAATACCCTCATCAAAGTGGCTAGATACACGATTGACTGAAAAAAAAATCAGTAGCCCTACTATATACAAACAACAAACTGGCTGAGAAAGAAACAGGAAAACAACATCCTCCACAATAGCCACAAATAATATAACATATCTTGGAGTAACTCTAAGCAAGCAAGTGAAAGACTTCTATGACAAGAACTTCAAGTCTTTGAAGAAAGAAACAGGAGAAGATATCAGAAGATGGAAAGCTCCCCTGTGCTCACGCATGAATCAGTAGGATTAACATTTCTTAGTTAATGACTGATGGAGAAGCCTGCTGTAGATGGTGCCACCTCGGGGATGGTGGTGCTGGGCTCTATACGAAAGCAAATTGATCAAGCCAGGGGAAGCAAGGTAGTAAACAGTACCCTTTCATGGCCTCTGCATCAGCTCCTGCCTCCAGGTTCCTGCCCTGCTCCCCTCAGTGATGGACTACAATGTGGAAGTATGAGCCAAATAAACCCTTTCCTCCAGAACTTGCTTTTGGTCATGGTGTTTCATCACAGCAATAGGAACTCTAAGACACATTGACAAACAGAAAGACAAACAGACAACCTATACTAACTGTCTTTCTCCTTTCTGCCTATAATTCTATTTAGCCCCCAAGCCTATGGGAAGATGCTGCCCACATTCAGCCTAATACTCCCTTAGTGATTCACCTCTGGCACACTGCCTTAATGTACCCATAAGCATGCTTTACAATGTCCTATGTACTTCTCCATCACCATGGTTTCCCATCCTGCTTGCTGTTGTTTATCTCTTATCTATGTAATCATTGGTTCTATGTTTCTGGAGAACCCTAGCACTGGGGTATCAGTAATCCTTATGTTCACCTGATTTCTTCCTCAGACCTCCTCAGCTTCTTCTTTTCCCTATAGCTTCCAGATGATGAACTCCATCCCTAACTTACATATACATATCCTCTTGATTCTCCTTTCAGGAAAACTGGACCTAACATACAGCCCAAGAGGCCTCTGCTCCTTCCAGCCTATGCATATTGAAGCTTCTGTAATAGAACATCCTTCGTGGCATCAAGTCAGGCCCCAGGAGTCCCTGTTGAGAAGAAGGAAGCTCAGATTTTCCTGTTCAGATAGCAGACACACCAGAGAGATTCTAGGTTGTATAGACCTCCTTTACAATGAACTCTTCATATGTGGTGGTTTGAATATGATTGGCCCAGGGTGTGGCATTATTAAGAGGTGTGGCCTTACTGGAGGAAGTGTGGCACTGTGGGGATGGGCTTTGAGACCCTCCCTCTAGCTGTCTAGAAGTCAATTTTCTCCTGTTTACCTTCGGAACAAGATGTAGAACTCTCAGCTCCTCCAGCACCATGTCTGCCTGGACACTGTCATGCTTCCCACCATGATGATCATAGACTGAACCTCAGAACCTGTAAGCCCCAAAAATGTGTCCTTTATAAGAGTTGCCTTGGTCATGGTGTCTATGTAGAGCAATGAAAACCCAAACTAAGACAGCATATCTCCCTCTCAAACAAAACACAATCTGACTGGGAGACACTGATGTAGGAAAACAAATTGGATGCTTGTGATCACTTTAGCCCTGGGAGAGTCATGTTGTCATTATTTGTCACTAAATTAGTGTGTCTGTTACTTTTTAATCACTGCCACCAAATACTCTACAGAGGCAACTTAAGGGAGAGGGGATCTGTTTGGGCTCACGGTTCAGAAGGGGTTCAATCTGTCATGGCAGGAAAGGCACATTGGAGTGTCCCTCACAACTGGAGAGACTCAGGGCATCAGGAATCAGAGAGAAGGAATAAGAACAGGAAAGGCCTACCACTCTCCAGCCCCACCCCTACCACCCTCCAGTCACAGCCCTCCAGCCCTAGATCCACAAGCTGGGCCCCATTTAAAAAGATCCTGCATCCTTCTAAAACATCACCACCTACTGGGGGCCAAGTGTTCAAACACAAGAGTCTGCAGGGGACATTTCCCATCCCTACTGTAACAGTTTAACTTAGTTTTATAGACAGTTGGAAGTATAAATTTAGCATTACTGACAATTTGGAATGGTTGCAATCCAGTAATTTCTCTTGTCAGAAAGTCAGACCACAGACTCCAGAGGCCCATCAACCATCAGTGTTACCGTCCCAGAAAATCCTGAATCGTTGCTCTCCTCAAAAGCCTGAGTCCTGCTCTCCTCTGTTATCTCAGGCTCCATAGACACAGCATCCTGGAAAGTATGTAGGTAAATCATAAAAATTAGATATCAGTAACAGCCACCTGCCTAGGCATGAATTATCTCCTCTTTGTCCAAGCACTGAAATATCCAAGGGCTTTCATCTCAAAGTATATAAGTCTATTAGGCTTTTTAATTATGGATTTCCCAGATAATCAGTCCTATGCTGTTGTTCCTTCCTTTGCCTTGTATATGTTAAAAATAACCTGCATGTCATGTCAGAAGAAGTTGTTTTCCTCCATTATTAGAAACCTTGTGAAAGTAGATGTCTGGGCCATTTTGTTTGTTTGCCTCTTGAGACAGGTTCACTACCCAACCTGGGCTGACCTTGAACTCTTGGTCATCTTGTTGAGATCTTTTGAGTGCTGAGATTATTGGTAGGTGCCGCCACTCCTGGATCAGAGCTAATTTTTACATAGAAAAACCAAGTCATGGAGAAAAGAGCCTGCTCACTGTGTTAGATAATATTTTGTTAACATAAGCTGAAGTCTTCTGGGAAGAGAGAACCTCAATAAAGAAATTCCTCTATCATACTGGCCTGTAGGTGAGTCTGTCCCTCATTTTTGTGATTGGCATAGGAAGGCTCAACCAACTGTAGGTTGGCTGTGCCACCCTTGGGCAGGTGGTCCTGAGATGCATAAAAAAATCAAGATGAGCGATCCACGAGGAGCAAGTTGGTGAGTGGTGCTCAGCCATAGCCTCTTTTAGTTCCTGCCACCAGGTTTGTGCCTGACATGAGTTCCTGCCCAAACTTTGTGCTGAATAAAGACCCCCATAGAATTACATGCTTGGTCACCAGGAAGTGGCACTGTTTGAAAGGATTAGGAGGTGTGGCCTTGATAGAGGAAGTATGTCACTGGGGATGGGCTTTGAGGTTTCAAAAGCCCAAGCCAAGCCCAGAATCTCTCTTTCAGCCAGCTGATCAGGATGTAGCTATGCCAGCACCATGCCTGCCTGTGTGCTGCCATGCTTCTCACCATGGTGATGATGGGCCAAATCTCTGAAGATGTAAGCCAGCCCTCAACAACATGCTTTCTTTTATAAGAGTTGCCATGGTCATGGTATCTCATCACAACAAAAGAACACTAAAACAGATTTCCTTCAGGGATAGATGGCAACTGGAATGTGTAAAGCAAATAAATCCCTCTCCTCTCCAAGGTGGTTTTGGTCATGGTCACAGCAACAGATATCAAACTAGGGCACCTGTGAAGTCTCTATCTGGGAAGCATGGGCAACTTGGTATTTAGATAAAATATCCACTTTTAAAATATATGTGTGTGTATGTATGTATATATGTGTGATTGTGTGTGTATGTATGTATATTTGTATATGTGAATGTGTATATGTGTATATATGTCTGTATATGTGTGTATGTATTTGTGTGTTTGTATGCATGTATGTGTGTGTGTGTGTGTGTGTGTGTGTGTGTGTGTGTGTTCAGTAGCCATGCAGGTCAGAAGAGAGCCTCAGATCCTTTGGAACCAGGATCGCCCACTGTGGGTACTAAGAATCAAACCCAGGTCTTCTACAAGAACAGCAGGTACTCTTAAACAGTGTGTCATCTCTCCAGCCCTTAAATATTCATTTTTGAGATTGTCCTGAGCTCCTATCTCAATCCCCTTACTATTTTGTCACCTCCCCAAGCCAGGATACAGCCTGCTATCCCACCCCCAATATCATCAATAAGAATTTGCTGGCCAAACAGTAGTGGTGCACACCTTTAATCCCAGCATTTGGGAGGCAGAGGCAGGCAGATTTCTGAGTTCGAGGCCAGCCTGGTCTACAGAGTGAGTTCCAGGACAGCCAGGGCTATACAGAGAAACTCTATCTCAAAAAAAAAAAAAAAAACCAACAACAACAAAAGAATTTGCTGTTCTGGTTCAGTCGAAACCATCAGAAACTCTCTAGGCTTTGTATCCTCCTAAAAGGCATTCAGCCCATTGCTATCTAGGAACAAGATAGGCAGGAAACCAAACTTTGTTCTTTCCCTTCCCACCTGGCTATCTGTTTCCCAGGCAAGTGTTGTTTGACCCTCCAGCCTCCCTGGAAGACCAAGGAGCGGGCAAATGAATCAGAAGAGGGCTTCCAAGTAACCGGTCCCCTCCACCTCCGGTTTGAGGGCAGGTGGCATTTTGAGAAGTTCATCTGGACATTAGTTAAAAACTAGCTGAAGGTTTACAGGTAGAAGTCCGAGTTGAGAGAGTGACCAAGCAGTAGTTATTTCAAAACCCATGTCTTTTGTCTCCTTTGAGTCTTTATTTTGGTGACAGCTCTCTTCAGAGGGGGACGTATGATGCATTCAGGGCCATAACGCAGGGCCAGATATTCAAGATGGGAGACGGCAGGAGGGGCAGAGAGATGGAGAGTTCACATTGCAGTAGGCTGTTTCTAGCTTCATGACAATTTATTCTCCAATCAAGAGCGATCCTCCTCACTCTGCCGAATCATCCAACAGTCCTCCCCCCATTACATCAAGAAAGAGGAGCCATAACAAACAGCATTACGACGTCACAAATCAATTTTATTGAAACCGTATTAGGGTTCAGTAAAACTGAAGGATCAGACACCGAAGGAGAGGAAGCCAGGGGAAGAGAAGACAGCACACCAAGATTTACTTCTGAGTGCTACAAAATATTGAACTAAAAATAACATTAAAGACGAAATTTGTAATGAATCTCAAGCCGCTAAATTCCCCCAAGGCTGAGTCTGCCAAAGGCTTCATGGCAATCCTCTGTTCTTTCCTGTCTTTATTTAAATATTTTATACAGTTGTCTATGTTCATGTGCAGAGTGAACTGTCATTTATATTTCAGTCCACTCTAAAATGGATCTTAGGCTACCTCAAGCTGAGCTGCGTGCAGTGTGGGGCTGAGCTGAGAGGTAGGCTGGAACGGGGAGTATAAATGAAGACTGATACTTAATGTACTTTTTGTGTACTTTTATTTCCCTGTCATGTTTTCCGCCTTAAACCTGATTTGTAATTCTATGGGTTTTGTGACATTATGATAAGATGCGATGCGCACAAGACTCCCATTTAGCAGGGACATTGACGGGCATTTGAGTTAAAGAGAGTGGTTGACGGAAGCGAGGCTGGATTCGGACCCTGCGGCTTAATGCGTAGCTGAAGAAGTTGCTGCGGCTGGAGCCACAGTATTTCATGCTTTTCTATACATTAGACTTTGCCAAAGTGAGCTTTTGGAAGAATAAAGCATTTCCGAGATAAATTCAATTTTCGCTAGTGTTGAACTGAACTTTCTATGTCACTTATGGATTCGCTCCAGGTTGGGTAGAAAAGTGCATTTTCTTAGTTTATGGACCGAGGGCAGGAGTGGGGAGTGAGGAAGGAGCAGTTTGGGGCAGTTAGTGTGGTCTGCCTTGAGGAGGAGCTTCTTCTGTGTATCAAACAGATGTGGGAGAGGAAGGGGGAGATGAATGCCCAATGGGGTTCCCTTTGTGGGTCCTACAGAGAGACTGAGATGTCTGGGTCTACAAAGCATAACATCTACAAGGTCAGCCATGGAGTTCTGGGGAAATGGAAGCATAGTGGGGGGATGGGATTCCTGTTCTTATCCTCTCAGCCCATCAGTGGCCACCAAGACTGACATAAGGACCACCTGGAAGAGGTATGTTCTTCTGTCCTAGCATCAGCTGAGGACCAGAGCTCTGTGCCCTTACCCCAGTACATCCTAGAGAGGATGCCCTCCCAGACCAGCTGACACCACCCTCCATGGCTCCCTTCAGAACATCTGAGCAGCATGCCCACTGTCACCTGTACATTTCCTGAAATGAACATGAAGGTTCCTGGGCTGATGTTTGTGGGAACCAAGTGCCAGGCTGAAGAGGAATGCCTACAATCCCCATGCTGGCTTCTCCTTAAAAAGCCATAGATCCAGGTTTAAATTAATGACACCTGTGTTCTCCAAAGCAAGCTGGAATGCTCTGAGTGGGAAGAGTCTTTCCCCTCTTCTCTTCCCACTACCTTACGCCCTCCCCTCCTGTATGAACCTGTTCTGAGAGACAGCAGCATGGCAGTCACACTGGGCTGGTTCTACAGTTCACCCAAACACATCTTGCTGGATGTAGTGGACAATCAGCCAACCTCCCTCTAGTGAAAACCAGCCAGTCATCTCCCTCTAGTGAGCTGTGTGCTGATCCTCCCACAAAATAAACATACGAAGCCTCAAAACTTTTGGAAAGAGCCCTTATTTGGAAAGGAGACCTTTATAGATAGAATTGGTGGAATAAACCCCAAGTAAAATCATCCTTGATTAACCAGGTGGGCCAATCATAGGTCTTCTGATAAGAGACAGAAGAGGTGAGGATGAAGAGAAATGAGACAAGGTAAAGATGCTGAGAGACTGAAGTGATCCATCCATAAACCACGGGATGCCTGTGCCATCCAGATAGGTGCAGAGCTTGTCCTCCGTGTCTTTGGAGGAAGTGGAGCCCTCTTGATAACTTGATCCCAAGTTTGGACCTCTACAACTAAGTGCCTTAGTCAAATTTCTGTTGCTTTGACAGAACACCTGAGAAGATAGTAAGGGAGAGGAAGAGAGGGAGGGAGAGAAGGAGGGAGGAAGGGAGGGAGGGAGGGATTGGAAGGAGGTTAATTTAGCTGGAGAGAAGGCTCTATGGTTAAGAGCATTTGCTGTTCTTCCAGTTTGGATAACAAACTCAGGCAGCTTCCAGTTGCCCATAACTCCAGCTCCAGAGTATCCAATACCCTCTTCTGGTCTCCAAAGATACCTTTATACGCATGACATCCACCCAAAGATTTGTGAATATACATATTAACTGACTCACACACATGCATATTAAAAAACTATCTTTAAAAACGGAAGACTTATTTTGGTTTCTAGTTTTGTGGTGTGTGTGTATGTGTGTGTGTGTGTAGGAGGGTATGCTGGCATGTGCATGCCACAACATATGTTGAGGTCAGAGAACAATCTTTAGACAGGTTCTCTTTGTTGTTTCTCACCACCTATGCCAGGAAGGCTGGCCTGTGAACTTCCTAAGAGTCTCCTGACTCCACCTTGCATCTTGCCCCTAAGAATCTGAGGTTACAGATGCATGCTACTGCCCATAGCTTTACAGGGTGCTGAGGATCTGAACTCAGACATCTAAAGAGCAAGTATTTCACCCTGTGAGCCACCTCCCCAGCCCATCAATCCACGGTTTACAGACTCCATTGCAAGGGCTTGCTGAAACAAAGCTGCATACTTGGTGGTATTCAGGAAGGGGACAGAGGGAAGAAGAGGGGGAGGGAGATAAGGAGGGGGGCAGGAAGGGAAGGAGAGAGGGAGAGAGAGACAGAGAGAGAGAGTAAGGGAGAGAAGGAGAGGGAGGGAGGGAGGGAGAGAGGGAGAGGAAGGAGGGAGGGAAGGAAAGATGGATGGAATGGGGCTAAGGGCAAAATCCCTCACAGACTTCCTTCCTTTCCCCTATCAAAATAGCCCATTAAGCTTTGAAGTAGAATGAATGGTATTAGAGCCTCAATCATCCAATCCATTCTCAATGCCCCACCTTTGAACACTGCTGTCCTAAGGACCAAGCTTTCTCAAGCCCACACAAACTTCTCAAAGGCATTCCAGATCCAAACCAAGGAGAAAAAATATTTATTTATTTATTTTTAATTAATCATTCCATTCATTTACATCTCAAATGATATCCCACTTCCAGGTCACCCCCTCCACCAATCCCCCATCCCACATCTGCCCTCCCTCATCACTTTGGCTCCACATACCCACACTAATATTTTTAAAGCCTCCTGACTAGGGTAATTTGTTGTGGAAGAAGAAAACAAATTCTCCTTCTTTCCTTAATTCCCTGTCTCAATGGGAATGCTGTCATTGTCATTCCTGTGAACTGAGAACTGTGGTGTGATGGTTTCTATATGTTCTATATGGTGTGGGTTAGGTATCTATATGCTTGGCCCAGGAAGTGGCACTACTAAGTGTGGCCCTGTTAGAGTATGTGTGTTACTGTGGGTGTGGGCTTTTAGAGACTGGAAGCCATTCTTCCACTAGCAGCCTTCAGATGAAGATGTAGAACTCTCAGCTTTGCCTGCCCCATGCCTGCCTGGATGCTGCCATGTTCTCACCTTGATGATAATGGACTGAACCTCAGAACCTGTAAGCCAGCCCCAATTAAATGGTGTCCTTTATAAGACTTGCTTTGGTCATGATATCTGTTCACAGCAGGAAAACCCTAACTAAGACGTGGTCATGCCAATGTTGTGGGTGCAGGGCTGGGAAAGTGTTCACACTCAGTGGGTGACATTCTTTTTTAGTATAACACATTCTTTCTAATAGCTAGGTTGTTTAGGGTAATTTGGGGTGGCCATTACCCTTTCTTTCTCCCCACAGGGCCTGGACTATCTTCAGAGTCCACACCTTTCAGAAAGCTCAAGGAAGCCTTCCCCTCATGGGGTGGCTTTGACTTCAAAGCCTATCAGATCCAGCCCCAGCTGCTTTGGAGTTGTTTTATGGATGCCTTGAAGTTCACACACAAAGCTAAGAAGCTGCTGGACTCAAAATTCCTTCAGCCTCAATAAACAGAATTACAATCATTCAGTTTAAGGAGTGAAGCAGATTCTGTTGTTAGGACTTCAGGGGAAGCTAAGCAGGCAGGGCTGTGCAGCCATCTCCGCATGCAGCCTGTCTCTCTTCCATCTCCTCCTAAAGGTTGGTTATCTCATCCTTTTAGGGACAAAGGATAGAAACACCTGGCTCTCCTAGATTGTCCTTAGACCAAATCTTTGCCTTGACTCCAAATGATATACAAGGATACTGTGACAAGCCACACCTTGGGTTAAGTATCTGTCCACTCCACTTACAGTCCATTAAGACCACAGCGAGACAGCCAGAGTGTAGTATGGCCCTGGTGTTAGTCTTGGGACCTGTGATCAGTTCTCAGGCACAAGGATAAAATGAGGGGGCTGAGCTGGAAAAATCCCCTCTGGTCCCAAGTTTCAACCATCACTATATGGTTTGGGTCTGAAATGTCCACACCTAGTTCCCAGTTTGGGATGCTATGTTAGGATGTGCAGCCTACTGAGAAGAAGAAGCAAGTTGGAGGCAGGTTCTTGGTGGTACATTTTGCTCTCTCTCTCCAGCTGTATTCTCTGCTCCCTGATCATTCTCTGCTCCTTGCTCACTTGTGATGCCTTCCCCGCTATGATGAACTGACTTCTCTCTGAAGCTATAAACCAAATAAACCTCCTTGTCGTACATTGCTTTCTACTAGATATTTTGGTACAAAAACAAAAACATTAAGTAATATGAAAACCTGTCATCTCATTAGACTCCAAGACTTACAACCAGAAGAATCTCTTGGGACAATCAAGCCTGGCCAGGACCTTGCCTAGACAAGTTCCTATGTTCCTGATTCTTTATAGTGACTTGACAGCTTCACTCATGATAGAGGGCTGTGTGGCTGCAGATGAAGAGGAATAGTCTAGATTGAAACTTTATCTAGGGACTACTCTTTTGTGGAGTAGAGAAATGGCTCAGCTGTTAAGAGAGTGCTGCTCCTGCAGAAGACCTGGGTTTGTTTTCTAGAATCTATGTTGGGAAGCTTTAAATTGACTGTAACTCCAGCTCTGGGAAGATCTGACAAGTCTCACCATCATGGACACCAGGAGACACACACACACACAAGCAGGCACACACGGTGATACATGTGGTCTGTGAAGATATTCTGAGGGTCATAGCTCAGGAAGGCAAAGCCTGATGCATTCAGGGAGATTAAGGCCTTGCCTTTTCTCTCCTCATTACATGAGACACAAGTAGGATGTCTCCTAACATGCATCCATCTCGCCTTCCTATCTCCTCAATATTCTAGGCCTCTCTGCCTTTTCTTCTGCAAAATGGACATTTCTTTGTTTAAGACACTGCTAGCCCAGAACTCATGATCTCTCTCACTCAGCCTCCTGGGTACCGCTATGCCCAACTTTAAATGGCCATCGGCAAGATAGTTTCTGAATTGTTATGGGTATGCAGTGATAATGAAATGTTTAGCATACCGATGTAATATAATTCTGGGATTATGGAGGCCTCAAGGCAAGGCCTTGATTTTTCTTGACTACAGGGCAGAATTTCCTTTCTGGAGCTGGAGTGTGTAGCTGCTGGCCCCTGGGACAAACATCAGTGTGATTTCTGCAGTGGTCCTATGACCCTGAAGTCTCCTGCAGGGTAGAGTCAGACACCGGGGAGGGGAAAGGAGCAGTGCTAGGCAGCCCTCTGTCTCATTGTGGTTCTGCTGGGTTAATCACCAGTGGGAGCAGGCTTGCCCTGACCTCTCTGTGTCCCCTTAATCTCTTTTGTGTTTCAGCACTGACCCCAGGCATACATTTGACTCAAGAGCCTCTTTCTGGTCACAGAACACAGGCCTTGGTGAATGGATGCGCCTCACATGGCACATCTGTAAGGTAATGATGAACTCAGTAGCCTCCAGCCAACCCAGGGAGATGGGGTATGCCCTGCCCTGTAGCCCAGTCTGTGACCCCAGGGCTCTTCCTTAGCAAGGAGAACATGTGTCCTGGGGAAGTGACCAAATAGTAGTAGGGAAGTGCAATGAATACTTAAGGGGACATTGAAAAGACCATCCTCTCCCCAGTGACAAAAGAAATCCTGTGTGGCGGGCCAGACAGCAGCCCAGAAGACAGCAGGTCAAATGCCTAGAAATCTGAGAATGTCATTCTGTAAGCAGAGGTCACAATAGGTTCCCCTTTTAGATCATTACAGGGACCTTATGGGAACTCAAAGATGTGAGATAGAAAGATGACGTTTGATAGGGCCTCTTAACTACAAAGGGCATTATTAGAACAGCTATAATACTCACACTGGGATACTGAAACAGGAGGATAGTGAGTTTGAATCCAGCCTCAACTTCAAAGTAAAATCTTGTCTAAGGGGGAAAAAAGGTGTTATGGTAGGGTAGATTTCACACACATACAGAGGACACAGAAGATGTCACCAGAAGCAGGATAGAAATTTGAAGATACTGGCCTCGAGGAGGGAACAACCAAGCCACTAGCCCACGGTCTTTAACAGCATGACAAGCTGTAAGAAACAAGGAACAGATTGTCTCTGAGAGCCCCCAAGAGGGCAAGGCAAGCCTACACCTCTTCAATTGATGCTGGTGTGTGTGGGGGGGGGAGATGCCGATTTTAGTCCTCTGGCCTTTAGAACTGTAGAGAATCAGTGTGTGTAATTTGAAGTCACCAAGTCCATGGTATTTTTGTGCAGCACACATGGGACACTAACACACCACCTAAGAGGGCTCTGTCCCCCAACAGGTGCAAAGGATTCGCTGCCTCAAACAGCAGCTCCCAAAGGCACCAGCTGGGGCTCCATGTTCCCAAGCTTTACATTCCTTCCTCCTTGGGTGTCCTCCAAGTCATTCTCCCCCATCAATATGATCACCAAGACAGAAAAGTCCTTCTTCTGTACCTTTTATCTTCTCCTATCCAATTGTGCCTGGCTCACAAGAATGGGTATAAAGAATTCCTTGTGCAGGGCATGTGTGGCCTGTACTATAATTTCAGTGTGTGGGAGAATAAGGCAGGAAGATTGGGAATTCTAGAACAGTCTGGGCTACATAATAAATCCCTGTCTAAAAAAATAAAAAATAAAAATAGAACCCAACAACTGAGTCCCTGGTGAGCAAATGGATGTCCACATAGAGCAGTGGTCCTCACCTTCCTACTGCTGCGACCCTTTAAGACAGTTCCTCAAGTTCTGGTGAAACCCACAACCATAAAATTATTTCATTGCTACTTCATGACTGTAGTTTTGCTATCATTATGAACTGTAATGTAAATATCCAATAACCTGGATATCTGATCATTAGACCCCTGTGAAAGGGTCATTAGACTCCCCAAAGGGGTCTCGACCTACAGGTTGAGAACTCCTGACATTGGGCCAGCTAGGGCTTACTAATCCTATTTTGAAATATTAAGTAGAGGAGGTCTCACGCTTCCAGTTGTGTGAGGAGGGATGGTCTAGAAGCTGCATGTTTAAATGGTTTTCTTTTAAAGGATCTCTTTCTGAGGCCACCTGCCACGGTGCTAATGGGACTTTTTGGCTGACCATGGGTGAGTCATTGGAGTTGGATGCTTCTTGACCGTCCGAACACAGATTTGATTTTCGAAGTAAATATTAGGAGTGACAAACAGCAGGAAATTACATGGCTCCATCTGAGGAGGAGCCTATTGGGACAAGACCTTAGTTGGGATCCTTTGGCAAACACGTGGATGCACAGTAGCCGAAACAGTGGCTGGAGAGGAGGCAGGGAACAGAGATAACAGCTTCAGGATGAGAGCAGAGAAGTTTCTGTGTAAACACATCTTTTCTGCGGGTTGGCGATTATTTCCGAGAATTACAGATTTTCGGAATTTGCCCGAATGGGAACAGCTGCCACTCCAAAAGCCAAACTCTGAGCCAGAAAATATTGTGCTTTGAGCTGAATAGTTTGGCTTCGGAAGATGAGCGTGATTTCTCCAAGAAGCCCCTGTCTCTCTCTCTCTCTCTCTCTCTCTCTGTCTCTCTCTCTGTCTCTCTCTGTCTCTCTCTCTGTCTCTCTCTGTCTCTGTCTCTCTTTGTCTCTGTCTCTGTCTCTCTGTCTCTCTGTCTGTCTCTCTCTCTGTCTCTGTCTCTCTCTCTGTCTGTCTCTCTCTCTCTCTCTCTCTCTCTCTCTCTCTCTCTCTCTCTCTCTGTCCCTCTGCTTGATGTGTCTGCCCACTGTTTGCAGGGTCCCAGGGCCCAGGCAGGCTGCTCCATGTGGAGACGAGATCCTCAAATTGCCTCTTCTTCCAAGAGCATCAGCGGCTCACTGTAATTAAAGACCACAGCTCTCCTTTAATAGATCGCAGGGTGGACGGCAGAAATAATGATGGTAACCAACTGAAAGCATTCCACGGGGATGTATGGGGTGCTACGGGAGCCTCCAGGGGGCTCTCTCCTCCCTGGGCTCCTCAGTCTTCCCATCTGTTGAATGAGAGAGTCTCTACTGATGAGGGCTGCTTATTAACAGAGGCAATTGAAAAGCCTCGAGGTAACTAACACACAGGCTGCTCATTAAGTAGCACCAAGTGCAGTATGGGAGATGTGAGTCCAGCCTTAGATTTTTTTTTTTTCTGTCGTTGTGGTTACATGGAGATGGAACCCTCAGCTTGATTTCTGTGCATTTCCTACCTCATCCTTGCATTGCGCTCATTTCCTCTAGGAAAAATGAACACTTTTAAAGCTCAGACCCCAAGACAAGCAAAAGTAATCAGTGCTCAAAAGTTTTTGTTGTTGTTGTTGTGGTTTTCACTTATTCAAGGCAGAGTGATTACAGGTCCACAGTCTTATCATACTATACAGGTTCCTTCCAAATCATAAGCACAGACCTCAACTGGACTTGGTTGCACATGCCTGTTATCCCAGAAATTCTGGGGCTAAGGTGAAAAGAAGGCAAGAAAGATCCCAGCCTGAGTTACATAGTGAATTCAAAGCCAGCCTAGGTAACTGAGAAGGTGTCTGCATCGTAAAAATAGGATTGTGGTGTAGCTCAGTGCTCAAGGCTTCCCTACCATGTGTCAGACCCTGGTTTCAATCCATGGACCGGAGCAAAGGGAGAGGAAGTGATAAGAGGGAGGCAGGAGATAATGAGGGAGAGAGTGCTCTTAGGATGCTGGGCTCCACAGGCCCAGGAACCCTGGCAGTTCAGCTTTCTGTAAGTCCTTCCCTTTTAAAGTTCATTATTATTTTAACCGACACAAAACAACTGTGCATATTTATGGAGTACGGTGCAGTGTTTCAACACATGCACAGAATGAGTAACGACCGGATTGGGGTAATTGGCAGATCCCTCACCTCAGACATATATCACTTCTTTGTGTTGGGAGTGTTCAAAAAAATCCTTTCCGCTGACTACCCGAGCTATTTGATGAATCACTGTCAACTACTCTTAGTCTACTATGGAGAGCACAGCAGTGGCTAGTTGTCCCTCCCTGCAACTGCAAAGAGTGGTGGTCAGGATGTTCCTGTGTTCCCAGTTCTCAGGCCATGCCTTCTCTCTCATGCCCGTAGGAGCTAACTGGCAGTGATTGCAGGCCACCCAGCACACTGACCGCCCTCCTTTCCCTCTGACCCTGTAGAGGATGCTGCTCCTGCTCATACCACAGAGGCTGGCAGCATCTTTTGCTTCCTCGACACGTTAATACTTCCATGAAAAGACATATATTTGGGTGTATGTGCTATGGCAGAACCCAGCAACTTTCTCCTTCTGCCTGTTTACATTAAAAAAATCCTCATTACAATTCAAATTACTTTCAAATTATGCTCATCTGGATTTCCCTGCTTTATAAAGACTCCCAGGCCTATCTCCTTCTGGGGTTATAAGTTAAAATATTTTTATTATGATAGAAACTGCTTTTAAGATTCCACAGACATTTGCTAAACGGTGGGTAAGATGGCTTCGTGCTGGAGAAGCTGCCCTCTCCCCACCTCTCAGCCCACCCTCAAGGAAGAGAAACTGAGAAGGGATGGAAGCAGCTTTGAGAATGAACTTGTGGCAGTAGCTGTCAGTCAGGGAAGCGGCTAAGGGATAGTGCGGCACAGTGAAACTGGAGCTAACCCATCCACTGTAGACAGTGTGAGGAACATTATCACATTCAACAACCTTCATAAGAATTCTTTGAGCTGGGTGTGGTGGCATCCACACATAAAGCCAGCATTCAGAGGCTGAGGCTTGAAGATGTCCAGTTTAAGGGTAGCCTGGCCTACCTAGTAAAACCTTGACTCAGAAACAAAACAAAACAAAACAAAACAAAACACGTATACAAGTATGAACTTGCACCAAGATGACTCCCAACCTGGAACAGAGTGACCCAGAGTTACGGTTCATTCTCAGATCAATACCTTGGTTACTCTTGGGTTCTACAGCATTGCAGTAGTGGGTGTAGGGTGGGGAGACTGTGTGTGCTTCTCAGATGAGCCAACAGAGGACATCTGGGCCAGGCATGCTCAGGCTTAACCCACAGCTGCAGACATTAGCTCTCAAGTCAGCCTTAGAAAGTGGCTGTGTTAACAACCAGGAAACAAGCCAGGTCAGTGTCAGGGAGACCTCTGAAATATGGTCATTACACACACACACACACACACACACACACACAAACACACACCCCTCCTCATGGTAGTTATGTTTTTAAACAGGACTATATATTGAATATAGATTTATGGCCTTTATGTCTCACACACTTAGCGGTAACATACATGGTCACCAGGCACCAGCTCCGAGGTTCAAAATCTTCAGTGTTGGTGGGAAATAATTCTGTAAACACCCACATTAGTGAATTCTGATACCGTTAATATTGATTCAGACATAAGCATGTGCATCTCTGATGGTCCCCTGTCCATTTCACACTTGGGCTTCCTGGTATTGACTGTTCTGCTGTGAACTGAAGCTCATCATTGTCTCTTTTCAGGACCACAGAGCCAGGAGAGAGAAGGGTTGTCCATAGGACTCATTGCACACAAGGCAAGCCCTGGCACTGATGTCTTAGTTGCTGCTAGAACGCTGGGTCCAGGAGCAAACTCCTCCCTTATAAGAGGGCCTGAAGATGTCTGTCATTGTGCTGGACCTGGTCCATCCTTTCTTAATCCAAAGGAGCAGAGTAATTCTGGGACCTACTCTAGCATGGCCTCTTCTCCAACCAGATCTTCTACCTGGGTCACTAGGCTTGGCTTTCCATGACCAGATGTGTTCTAGAAAATTCCTGGATTGCTCCCTTTTCAGGTCCCTTGGGAATGGTTTCTGAGAAGATGAGAGTTGTGGCCACATGTGTGAGACCAGAAAGAGTAAGACATGGTTTAAATGATGAAATACAAAACCTCATTCATTTTTAATTAATTTATTTATTTGCACCAAAAGCTTCCCCCACCCCAACCCCCCCAAAAAAAATTTCGTTTAAGTAAAGAAGTCCCAGAAAGTCTACTAATCTTGTCACTAATCTTGTGTTGTGAGCCCAACACAATAACATTACAAGCTCAGGATATGGTCTGTTCAGAAACACCAAGCCATTGTCAATACACAAGATGCCAGCTGAGTATCATTCATGCTATGCAGGTAAGAAAATAAACCAGGGATTGTTTTTTCAAATACCTACAAATAATAAATGAATGAACAAATGAATGAATGAATGAATGAATGAATGAATGAGTGAGTGAGTGAACATAACTTGATGAAGGAATTAATACTTGAAGCAAAGTGGTCTAGACAGGCCTAGTGGCAGGGAAGTCCTCTTTAAGGATGTGACATTCCAGATGAAAGTGGAAAGGACAGAAAGAGATTAACTCAGAGAAGATGGAATGACAGAGTTCCAGAGAGAAGGAATGCAGATGTTGTGGCAGAGAGGACCTAGGGCTCCCTGGGGATGAGTGTATTCAGGGATTCTGCATCTGTCAGGAGCCTCACTGGTTATTCTCCCAGAAAGCAGCCGGGACTTGACCATTCCCACCTTTATCTTTTTTAGTGTCCTTCCTCACAAATGCTTTGTCACCCCCTGAGCCAAGGATGTTTTATCACAGCACAGGAAGCAACCTAGGACTGTCTGTGAATATCTCTGACACACGCACATGTGTGCATGCATGTGTAGCTCAGTGGCAGAGTACACGGTCACCAGGTACCAGCTCCGAGGCTCAAAATCTTCAGTGTTGGTGGGAATAATTCTGTAAACACCCACATCAGTGAATTCTGATACCATTAATATTGATTCAGACATAAGCATGAGCCTTGACTAAGGACTTATTTGTAAGGACTTATAATTTTATAACTATAAATTTAAATTATAAAATTAAAAATTGTAGAATTATAAGGACTTATTTATAGGCCTGTTGAGCCTATACATTTTGAGTCTAGTTATATGTATGCAGTTAACTGTTGCACTCCATTTTATGCAGTACACTGTGTACTTCTACAGCCAATCTCTAATACATACTTTCAGTAGATACAAATATTTTCATAAGAAAAATAGCAGACATACTAATTTTGTTTGGGCCAAAAGGAAGAAACTATTAGATTAATAGTGGGGGGACCATCTCAATTTCTTTTCTCAATTTTTCTTCTCCGACTATCTTCTTCAGAGAATCAGGGAGAAAATGGAACTCCAAAGTCCAAGGCACTTCTCACCTTAAGGTTAGGCTGTCTAAAGTCTGAGAACACTAAGCACATAATTAAAGTCACAAGGAAGGTTGGTGGGTTGGAGAAGCCTGTGGGGAGATGAGAGGGAACTGGGGCTGTTATGCTGCAAGTATGAGCTGAGACTAATCTGGGACCTGAAGACCGAAAACTCCTTCCCAAGCTAGAGAAAGGAGCCAAGGAGCTGAAGAGGTTTGCAGCCCCTTAGGAGGAACAACAATATGAACTAACCAGTACCCTCAGAACTCCTAGAGACTAAACCACCAACCAAAGTGGTGGGATACATGGCTCTAGCTGCATATGTAGCAGAGGATGGCCTTGTCGGTCATCAATGGGAGGAGAGGCCCTTGGTCCTGGGAAGGCTCTATGTCCCAGTGTAGCGGAATGACAGAGCCAGGAAGCAGGAGAGGGTGGGTTGGTGAGCAGGGGGAGAGGGGAGGGAATAGGGTTTTTTTTTTGGGGGGGAGGGGAAACTGGAAAAGGAAATATCTTTTGAAATGTAAATAAAGAAAATATTTTTTAAAAAATGTAGGCAGAAAAAAAGAAAAACTCCTTTCCACTCCTTCCCATCAAAGGTGGAGAATGCTTGTAATTAGGCTTGTTCCTGTGTGTGTGTGTGTGTGTGTGTGTGTGTGTGTGTGTGTGTGTGTACTAGTATGTGTATACCTGTGTGTGTATATACATGTGTGCCTGTTTGTTGGAGCTTGAACCCAGGGCTTTGTACATGCTAGGCTTTACTGCCTAGCCTTGCCCCAAGCCCCTACTGGGGGTAGGAGGGATTCAAAACAGGAACTTTACCACTGAGCCACACCTCCAGCCCCTCACTGTCAGATTCCAGGCAGATGCTCTACCACTGAGCCACAACTTCAGCCCCTACTGGGGGATTCTAGGCAGGGGCTCTACCACTGAGCCATGCCCCCAACCTCTTACTGGAGGATTCTAGGCAGGGGCTCTACCACTGAGCCACATCCCCAGCCCCTCACTGGGGGATTCTAGGCAGGGGCTCTACCACTGAGCCATGCCCCCAACCCCTTACTGGGGGATTCTAGGCAGGTATTCTATTACCACTTAGGCATCTATCTTTCCAGCTCTGCTCTTGGTCTTCTTGAACTGGGTGTCTCTATGACCTAAAGCTTGCAATCATCTGCCTAAATCTCTTGAATGTTGGTATTATAGGCTTGCACCATCACACTGGCCCACAGAACTCTCCAAATCATTCTATAATGTATGTAACTGGGGTAACATGGTCCCCTTTTCTCACTCATAGGTGCTGTCTTTGGAGCTGAGGCAGAGGGCTAGGAATGGGGGAAATAAGACTAGGTGACAATCAAAGGTAGCCTTTTGTGGGGGCTGGACTCATGCTAGTCTTTACATCTGCCACTCATTTTGCTTCTTCAGCTAATACCATTCTAATTTCCCTTTGGAGAATACCCTTACCACACTGGGGTATTTGGATAAGATTAGGCGAGGCTTACTGCCTCTGCTGCCCCTTGGTTTCTAGGAGACTCTGTGATCCAGCTGGTGTCAGTAGTATCCCCTACCTCCCTGAGGCTGTGCTTTCATAGCCAATGATGGGAACTTGTACTGTCCATGTCTAGTCACATTGTTCCTGAGTTCCCAGAATGTGGTTTAAGCCCTGGTATCTGCTTATATAAGACCCACCACTGGATGTCTGGGTGGACAGTGCCTAATGCAATTTGACTGTGGCATATGTCATGTTTGAACTCTTCACATAGGCTTGCTTGGGCCTAAGGCAGAGTTCAAGGAAATACCTGGAGTGGAGGCCAGGGTTTAGGTGAAATGATTTGACTTTTAGCCAATTGCAACTTAAAAGAGGAGAGGGTTTATTTCAGCTCACACTTTCAGATCGAAGCCCATCTCTGAGGGAGGTCAAGGTGGGAACTTGGGGCAGAAATCATAGGCAAAGGCTGCTTGCTGCTCTCTCCCTCTCCCTCTCCCCCTCACCCTTCTGCTCCCCTCTCTAGTTCAATCTGGTTTGGGGATTTTGTTTTTCTTGAGATAGGGTCTCACCATGTAGCTCTGGCTGGGTAACCTGTAACTCATTATGTAGACCAGGATAGACGTCAACTCACAGAAAATCTGGCTCTCTCTGCCTCCCAAATGCTGGCACTAAAAGTATGTGTCACCATGCAAATAAAGACACTTGCTTATTCATCTACTCATCCATTCATTGAGGCAGGGTCTCGCTATTCAGCCCTGACTGGCTTGAAATGCATTATATAGACCAGGCTGGCTTCAGACTCAGATTGTCTGCCTCTGCATCCCAAGTGCTGAGATTAAAAGCGAGCACCACCACATCCAGCTCAGCTAGTGTTTTTATATCATTCAGGTCCCTTTGCCTAGGAATGATGCCTCCCACAGTGACCCTTAAGGTTACCGCTTCACAATCTAGGTATGTGTGTGTGTGTGTATGTGTGTGTGCATGTACCTATATATGCACTATATAATATAGATAATATGATATAGTTAATTCTTGAGATAGTTTCACTAAACTGTTCATGTTGGCCTTTGAACACTGGACCCCCTCCCTGCTTTACCTCCCTACTTAGCTAGGATTATAGTCATGTGCCAATGTGCCACCACACCCTGTTTGTTTTCCTCTTGTGTTCCTATGCATGTACACACACACACACACACAAGCCATGCCACACACAAGAATATTTATTCTCTTTTCTTTTCTCTGTGCTGGATTGGGCCCAAACCTTACAAAGTGCTTTGTCACTGAGTCACACCCCAGCCCATATTTTAATTTGTGAATGTAATTTAAAAAAATAGTGATATATTTTAGAGGCACTCACCACACATATATAAACTTTTCTCTTCAAATTTCTGCTATGTAGAAGCTGTTATGTAACTCATAAGCAGGTTATCAGGGTATGCTCCTTTTGGGCATGAAGGTCAGCCCACAGTGCTTAGAACAAACTCTCCAGCCTCCTTCTCGGTTCCCTTCTGCTGTTTTCCCAGGAACCCATCTGCCTCCCCCACTCTGCCTCTGGCCCATATGACTAATTCCCTCTAATTGTCATGGATCAAATAGCAGCAAAATATTTCCAGTTGCCCGTCTCCTGTTTTCCAATTGTCCCTCTGTTATACGTCTAAGTAAACATTTGTTCTGCTTATCGTTTCTCAGCAAAGACATGAATCACTCGCCCAGAAGAAACCACAGAGGCAGCTGTTGCCGATTAGGAGCTGACATTTGGGAACAGGCCTGCTAAGCAGGACTCCAGAGTGAAGTTTGCTTTGGCTGGTCCTTCTCCTAGAAGAAGAAGAAGAAGAAGAAGAAGAAGAAGAAGAAGAAGAAGAAGAAGAAGAAGAAGAAGAAGAAGAAGAAGAAGAAGAAGAAGAAGAAGAAGAAAAGGAGGAGGAGGGGGAGGAGGAGGAGGAAGAAGAAGAAGGAAGAGAAGAAGAAAAAGAAGAAGAAGAAGAAAAGGAGGAGGAGGGGGAGGAGGAGGAGGAAGAAGAAGGAAGAGAAGAAGAAAAAGAAGAAGAAGAAGAGGAGGAGGAAGAAGGAGGAGGAGGAGGAGGAGAAGAAGAAGAAGAAGAGGAGGAGGAGGAGGAGGAGAAGAAGGAGGAGAAGGACAAGAAGAAGAGAAAGAGGAGGAGAAGGAGAAGGACAAGAAGAAGAGAAAGAGGAGGAGGAAGAGAAGGAGGAAGAGGAGAAGGAGAAGGAAGAGGAGGAGGAGGAGAAAGAGGAGGAGAAGGAGGAGGAGGAGAAGAAGGAGGAGGAGAAGGAGAAGGAGGAGGAGTAAGAGGAGGAGGAGGAGGAGAAGAAGGAGGAGAAGAAGGAGGAGGAGGAGGA
>NW_022196904.1:27885146-27920146 GCF_008632895.1 Mastomys coucha
GGAGGAGGAGGAGGAGGAGGAGAAGAGGAAGCCACCACCGCTGCTGCCTAGGACATGATGGGACACTATTAGCAGGGTCTGCCTTAGTATCTTATGGAGGGAGGCTGGACTATGAAAGGTTCCAGCTTGGTAAGGATGTAATCTCAGCACTAGGGAGGCAGGGCCAGTAAGACTGTAGGTTTGAGCCTATACTGGGCTGCATAGGAGACCCAAGAAAGAAAGTGTGGGGAGAGAGTGTAGAAAAGGGTAAGGAGAGAGAAGGGGACAGAAGAAGGAAAAAAGGGAGGGAAGGAAGGGATACTTGAACTCCCTACATGCATCTGATCTGTGGGATCTTATAAGCAGTGCCTTACTCTGGCTCTGCACCTTGGATGGGGTCTTGGTGTCCCTGGTTACAGCATGTAGAAGAGCAGATGCCCAGAGCTCTCTTCTCTGTTCTACTTCATGCCTTATGCAGCTTTGGCTGCTCAGTTGATAAAAATGGGCTTTGTATCTCTGCTCAGTCTTCTTGCTTTATTTAGCTGCAGTTGCTGCTGCTGCCTTTGGTCTAGGCATGCTTACCAGGAGAAATGTGTAGGGGCTTCTTTTTCCTGCTTGCTTGTGGTATCTGCTTTCCAAACATCATTATTACATCATCAGATAGCTAGTGGGGACTGTATACCAACAAAGGAGGGATTAAGACAAGAAAAAAGCTCCAGGAAAAGGGAACCCAGTAGATACCAGAGCTAAAGATAGAGGCCAGGTGAGGGTAAGGACTGGTTTGTAGTCATTCAAGCTGCAGGGACAGCTGAAGCATTAGGGGCCTAGACAGAATGCCTCAAAGACAAGAAACTCTGATAGTGGATTAGCTGCTGTGGTTGAGCTTGAGGAAAATCCTCTAAAAACCTATAGGTGGATCTAGAGAAACTTAACTACATGTACAAAAAACAAACAAACAAAACAAACAAACAAAAAATCTAAAACTAAGTGAAGAAGAAAATCCAAAGCAAATGGAAATGAATTGATTTTTGGTTTTAGGAAAAACAAAATGAGACTGGCATTCATTCAAGTCATGCTGTTTGACCCAACAGTAAACTCTATGAACAACAATTATTAATTTAGCAAAAGCATCTTGAAAGAACTAGGAAAAGGAGACAGGAGTGAGATGGTTGTAGTAGCACCCTAGTAAAAATCAGGGACTGGAACTGGAAGCCAAGTCATTATTATTGTTGTTGATGTTTTGCACATTTGGGGTAGAACTTGAGGCCTTGTGCATGCTGGGCAAGCTGTTCTACCTCTGAGCCATGCCCCAGCCCCTCACTGGGGGATTCTAGGCAGAAGTTCTACTATTGAGCCACTCCTTAGCCCCTCACTGCTGGATTTTTGGCAAGCTCTTTATTGTGGACCTATATTTCCAGCTCCTTGGAAACCAAGTCTTTATAAGGCCTGCTCTATCATGCTACTGTGGGGGCTCCAGCAATGGTCTTCCGTATAGTACAGTTAGGATATAAGTACATTAGGAAAATGGAGAGGACTGCAACAGGAAAAAAAAAGTGTTTTGATCTTCTCCTCATACCTGAGATAATCTACGTACAAAGGAGGAAAGATTAATTTGGCTCATGATTTCAGAGGTTCAGCCCACTCCTACTTCGCTACTCGGCCCCATTGCTTTTGATGAAGCAGAACAATGCAAAAGTAACTAATAAGTGTGGAATAGTGTGTATGGGGGATGGGAGGGTGTGCAATGCTATAATAGAGACATCACTTCATGACAACCAGGAGTCAAAGAAGCAGCGTGAAAAGGTCAGTCTTCTAATCTACCTTACAAGGACATTGCCTTCTACTATGGCCTATCACCATAACACACACACACACACACACACACACGCACACGCACACGCACACGCACACGCACACGCACACGCACAGTATCTAGTTGGCAATATGTGGCAGGAAAGGCTTAGTGTGACTCATGTTTTCATTCTATCACAGGAGGGTCAGGCATGGTGGGATGGTTCCATCCATAGCAGTGAATGTATGGGATAGCTCTGTACATTGTGGCAGAGTAGAAAGAAGAGAATGCTGGCCAGCCAGGAGCAGGAGTGACTATCACCTTCAAAGGTCCTTTCCTTCTCCCAGCCAGGTTCCGTCTATTAAAATCTCCACAATCTTCAAAATAGAACCACAACCTCAGGACCCAGCACCCAGAATATGACTCTCTCAGGGGACAGTTCAGGCTTAAACCAGAGCAGCCACTTCCTTCAGATCAGCTCCAACTCCAAAAGGACCCAGCATAGAACCACCAGATGAGGTGAAGCCTTCCACAGAGGAGCCTCTGAGGGGTGACATTCTGAATGGAAAGCATGACAAACGACAAGAGCGTTTACTTTTCTCAACAAGTGTTAAATCACACCAGACACCCCTGGGTTCCTGTTACTTCCTCAAGGTCAAAACCATCCATTGTGTTCTTCATTCAAAGCTCTCTATGTCCACAGTGGTCAACCGTAAGGGACCAGCTCGTTCTGTTTCACACCAGAGTCTTCTGGGAACAGACGGATTTGAGCTCAGCTTGCCAGTTGCCCAGATAGACCCTGTAACTATAAGGCCACCTCTGTAGTTCAGTTGGTGTTTGGGCATGCCAGTCAGAGCTTCCACAGCCCAGAAGCAAGACCAAGTCTCTGACCTCCTGAGCCTTTGGGGAAAGCTAGACAGTCTTGCTGTTCTAACTAGCACTGAAGACCTAAATTTACTTTTTAAAGCACAAACAACAGGTTGGAGGTCAAGCCCAGTGAAGGAGATCTAGAGGAGAAGGAGCAGGCCAACACATCCCTCACACACTTTGGGTCAGAGCTCCATTCTCCCAGGAACTCCAGAGTATGCTAACAGGGCAGCATGGTTAAGAAGTTGCTCCCCCACTTTACCCTGTGACAGCCAGAACTATCAGGTACTGAGGGACAATTTTCTTTCTTTCATTCTTGAGGAATAGGCCTGGAGCACTTTCATCCTTACTTGCTTTAAAAACCTCCTTGTGATCCTTTAACTAGGAAGGGTTGAGACAGGAGACTCACATTCCCAGTTGCCTGCAGCCTGGAAACTTTTAGGAGTTGAGAAACTGTAACCTCTAAAACCGGCTGCTCACTCTGACCGTTGTCCTTACGGTAGCTGGTGAGTAGGCATGGCGGCAAGATGCAGACAGAATGGCAGGAGCAGAGAGCACCAAGCGGAGACAGGGAACTGGATGTGTGAGGATTTTTATTCTCAAATTCTGCCCTCAGTGATGTATTTCCTCCAGCAAGGCCACACCTCTTAAACCTCCCCAAACATTAACTCCTCTAACTGGAGATCAAGTATCCAAATGCCTGAGACTATAGGGCATGTCTCATTCAAACCACCACAGCCTCCTTTTGTTGTTCTGGAATCCTGCATCTGAACCTCATGCTCTCAGTGTGACTATAAACTCCTGAGTATGGATTGTCTTAGGATAAGTGATATCCAACAGCTGCAGCAACAAACAGATCCCATTGCATAAGCAAGCAATACGGTTGTTTATTTCTTAGTAACATGTCAGTCATTGGAGGGTGCAGTTGTCATTCAGGATTGTGTGCCCATTCAGGATTGAGGTTCCCTCTGTTCTGTGACTCCACCTCACCCTGTCCTCATTTGATCAGGTCAGCATAAGAAAGAAAGAGCACAGAGGAGGAGTTTCTGTAGAGTTAGAACATACACCTTTTGTTCTCATCCATCTAACAAAGCTTCAGTAAGTATTGGAAATAGATTTCAAGGGAGAATCAGAGACAGCACCTGCCTGTGCTCCTGTTCAGGTTTCATTTCTGTTGCTGTGATAAACATAACCTGACACATCACAACTTAGGGGAGGGAGAAATGTATTTCATCTTGGAATTCCCAGTCATAGTCCGTCATGGTCAAGGCAGGAACTTCTGCACAGCTAGTCACATCACATCCACAGGCAAGAGCAGACAGAAATGAGGGCATGCATCCTCACTTCCTTGCCTGCATGTGCTCAGCTCTCTCTCTTCCCTGCTTCCAGTTCAGGATCTGCTGCCTAGGGAATGGTGCCACCCGCACTGGCCTGGGTCTTCCTATATCAATTAACTTAATTAAGACAAGCTATCATTCCAACATGCCCACAGGCCAACCCAATGTAGATCATCCCTCACTGGGACTCTACCCAGGTTATTTTAAGTTGTGTCAAGTTAACAATTAAAGCTAACCATCATAGTCCCCAGGAAGAATTTTGTCTATTTCCTGACATACCATTTCTCCCCTGAACTCAGAGCATGAAAGGGCCTTCAAAGAATGCTCCTTGGGAACCTAGCACAGGCTGAGGCACTGACCAACCTCATTCAGATCTAAGACCCCAGGAGAGACACCAGGGCTCAGCTCCACCTGAAATCCATCACACCTGTATGTACCCTTGCAGCCTCCCAGATAAAGCTAAGCCTGCAGCCACAGTGGTTGCCTCAGGAGACAGATTGAAAGTTGGTCTTTATAGCCACACAAACCTCATCCTGGCCTCTGGCCACAGAGGTCACATCTGTGCTGAAATCCATCCCACAGTGCCAGGCAGGTGGGCATCAATCGCCTTACTGAAATGCAGCTACATCTAGAAACTCTTACCTTTTGCTCATCCATCTCAGGGAAGTCTCACAGTCCTGGGCTGAGTGATGGAGAAGTGGGCCATGTCCTTGAGAGAAAGCAACAGAGAGACAAAAGCCAGACTAGAGAAGCTGAAAGAAAGAACAGTGGTAAGTAGGTTACAAATGCACTGCTGTAGTCAGTGGGGGAAATATGACTCAAGATTATGTTTATCCCACCCCGCCCCCCACCAAAGATCCTCCTTTCTACAATCTCCTTCCTCTGCTGGTGCTTCTTCACCCCCACCCCCAATAACCCCTTGTCGTTATCCTGGATCTATGCTAGGCAGCTTGCTGGGTACCTAGAACACTGGTGGGTATCTCTGTGCTGTGGAAATAACACTGGAGTGGCGCCCAGAGGTCATTTTTAGACTCTCATCTTCAAAAAACATATACCATACACCACCGCCACTGGCACTGCCCACTATGCCCTCCCCCCCACACACAGCTGCATCTGTGTGCCCTGGATACATAGTGCAGGGTCCTCATTTGTCTCCTTGATCTTACCTTTTTTTAGGATTAATTTACCCCTAAATTAATCCTTTGTGATGGATGTGGTAGCTCAAATCTGTAATCACAGAATTATGAAGGCAGAGGCAGGAAGATCAGGAGTCCAACGGTTGTCCAAAAACCAAAACCAAAACGAACGAACGAACCAACCAACCAACCAACAGCTCAGTGGTAGAGTGTTTGCCAGGAATCTAATGTGCCAGTGAGGGATGAGGTCTAATTTAGTGATAAAGTACTTGCCTAGAATTTATCAGCTAGGGGCTGGAGGCATTTGTGCTCAAGGTTCTGGGTTCCAATCTCAGCACTGGAAGGAAGAAAGGATGGAAGGAGTGGGAGAGAGAGAGAAGGAGGAGGGTGAGGGAGGGAGAGGGAGATAGAGATGGAGATGGAGACAGAGACAGAGACAGAGACAGAGAGAGGGAAGGAGAGATTTAGACCTGTGCTTTCCAGACCTCCAGAGATCCAGACCTTAGAGTCTGCAGAGGAATCTTAGGCTGATTGAAGAAGTTGGGAGTTGGAGATTGGTTAATACAACCTCCAATTCTGTCTATTCCATGTGTGAGGGCCAACACTGCCTCTTATGGGCTCATTTCTCTATTCCCTTATCCCACCCTGATTTCCTCAAAGCAGCTAATTCTAGCCATAAACACATTTTTTTAAATTTTAGTCATTTAAGTTGAAGTCCCTAAATGATGGTGTCCTTCTTATATATTCCCTTGTCCCTAATGTTGAATGCTGTCTTTCTAACATGTAGTGTTTCAACTTTCAACAGGGTCTTCAGTATGTCCCAAACCTCTGTGCCTTGTGCAGATTAAAGAATAAAATGAAGCCAAGTGTGAGATACCCCTGTGTACCAGTACTGGAAAGGCTGAGGTGGAATGATCTCACTTTAGCGGCCATCTGGGGCTATAGAAAAAGAACAGGAGAGGAAGAAGGGAATTGAGGTGTTGGGGAGGGGAGGAAAGATAACGAAAAGAAAGAAAAGAAGTATTGGAGAGATGACAAATCTCCAGCTCCCACATAAAAAAAAAAAAAAAAAAAAAAGCCAGGCAGATAGAGAGGCAGCCTGAATCCCAGCACCCAGAAAGCAGAAAGAAATGGGGTCACAGAGGTAAACTGGCTACCTACACAAGCCAGAATCAGCCAGTACAGGTTGAGCAAGAGACCCAATCAGTAAGCAAAATGGACAACGACCAAGAAAGACTCCAGACTTCAAGCCTCCACAGCACAGACACATATGTGCATGCACATACATGTGTGCCCACATACATGTGAACACGAAGGAAAACATGCATACAACACAAGACAGAATTACCCTGTTGAGGAATTAACTCTACAAGATGCTTTATTGTCTCCCCAGTTTGTGTTTTAGAACCATTTGTGGCATGGTCACTAGAAACAATAGCCCCAGAAACACCCACTCAGCCCCTGTTGGGAGACCTGAGAGTCTATTGAAAATAAATTAGTAATGCCTCATTCTCAATGAGAAAAGTCTCAGGGAGATTTATAATTTTATTTTTTTTCTAAGTGCACAGAATAACATAAATCAAAAGGAGCAATACCCTACCTTGTGTTTTGACTACTCTGACCCTCTTCAACCTCTGCCAATTTTTATCTCATTTTTGTTTAACTTTATACATCAGAGTTTAATTTGAGAGCTGGTCCAGAAGACAGTGATGTATAGGTTATATCAAGTGTGGCCGAAATTACCCTGTCCCCAGGGACTTCAGAATGAAGGGAGAGTCCCGGTCCTGTGGCAGGGGTGGAAGAGGAATGGTAGAGCTTGCCCCTTGAACCCATCCTCCCTCCATCCAGCCACCTTCCCCGCTGCCTCTCATTTATTGATTTGGCCCCATTTGAAGAGCTCACAAGATTGCGTCCATTCAGAGCTCATGCCTTCTGCCCAGCCGCAGGCTCTCCACATCGGCTGCTGTGGACAATGTCATTTTCCAAACCTGAAAAAGAGTTCTATTAGCATTGATTTTTCCTCTTTAAATTGTTATCTTCTCAGGAAAGTGTGCCCAGTTGGCAGCGTCGTCTGTCTAGCCCAAGAGGTTGCTGCATTGGCTTGTCTGAAATGTCCAGAGAGATGTCTGACGTCTACCTCATTGGGTTCATAGTGAGAACAGATGAAGGGGCCAGGCATGGTGATCCATGCTTGTACTAGGGAAGCTGGAACTGGAAGATCATCATGAGTTGGAGGGCAACTTGTTTAGGGTTATAAGTATGTGCCACCATGCCCAGAATGTTTTGTTGCCTCATTTTTTTTTTTAAATAAACTTTACCGTTTTAGGGCTCAGCCTTTTAAAATATGCTTTCTCTTCTGGCACTCATCACAGGTTGAAGTCACACACTGTGTGATTTGATTGGTGTCTGTCTCCCCCACAGGACCCTAAAGACACAGTCTAGTTCTACAGTTAAATGTAAGGAGAAATTTTCTGTGTGTTTATTTGCATCTAAGAATGGGAATAGGGTTGATCACATAGGAAGGGCTCAATAACTATTCATGATTGATTGAGTGCGTGTGTGTGTGTGTGTGAGTGTGTGTGTGTCTGTGTGTGTGTATGGTGTGTGTGTGTACAAGGGCAATTTTGGGGGGTCGGTTTTACTGTCAGTTCTGGAGAGCAAACTTGGGTTGCCAGGTTTGGTGGCGAGCTCTTCTACCCAACCTCTTCTGAGACTGGCTGGCTGGCCTCTGCAGCTAGGAGTGCTGGAAAGCCTGGAGCGTATCGGGTGGAGGAGATGCCTTAGATTCTCTGTCATCCAGGTAGGAACAGGAGCAGCAGGTAGGGAATTCAGGCTGCCTTTGGCTGTTTGGTTCAGAAAGGCTGAGAATGAGATCAGGAAAGCACTGAAGGATGGATAGACTTGGGAGCTGGGTGATGATGCCAGTGGTGGTCAGAACCTCCGGCAGATACTTTCTCTGGTCCTCTACTGTTCTTTTTATTATTATTATTATTGTTTTTTGAGACAGGGTTTCTCTGTATATCCCCAGCTGTCCTGGAACTCACTCTGTAGACCAGGATGGCCTCGAACTCAGAAATCTGCCTGCCTCTGCCTCCCAAGTGCTGGAATTAAAGGCGTGTGACACCACCGCCTGGCTCTGCTGTTCTATATGGGATCTACTAGCCACACGTGTGGCTATTGAGGCCCAGAATGTGGGAGCTCTGAACTGACGTGAGTCCTATAGAATACATGACAGTTTTCAAATGTGTTCTTGAAAGAAATGCGAAATGTCTCCCTAATAAATTTTTATGTTGTGAAAAAACACTTTCTATAAATATTCACCTTTGAATAAGGATAATTAGGGTTGAACTTCTATTCTTTTGTAGCTGGAGCTATGTTGAACATTTTACCACCTAGTAACTGTATTGGAGATGTCATCCTGAAGAAGCCATCTAAAATATGTTTTAAAAATATCTGCATATTTGTTATAATATTCTGCAGCATAAAACAAAGAAAACCTAAACAAACAGAAAATAATCTAAATACTTAAACAGTGGGATGATAATAACAACAAGAGAGATGTCAGGGGTGGAAAGATGCTCAATGGTAGGTACCTTCAGCTCCAGAGAATCCACTGCCCTCTTCTGGCTCCCGCAGGCACTGCATGCACATGCGTAAACTGGTACACAGATGTACGCACATACACAGAACTCCAATGGAAATGTAAATCTTCTTTCAAGAGCTGTGATAATAATGCAATGGAGTGACACATAACCATCAAAAGTATACCAAAGATTAGAACATGACAAAATGTGATAAGGGAGTCAAACAAAAATTCTAACTCTGCAGTGAGTTTTCTCCTCGGTGTGGCCATAACTACAGAGGAGAAGCACACAGGGAAGGAAGGGGCGGCAGTCAGGCCCAAGGACCAGGCTTTGACTGGGTGGAGGAGGGTCTCTTTTCCTTTTACTGAATCTCTTTTAAGAAGCATTTGAGAGGAGCGTTATAGGTACATCAAATAACAATAGCTGACCTCGGATCTGCCCAAGCTCTGTAAAGGCTGCTGGCAGTTGAGTATGATAGTTCATGAGGTCCCTTTGAGGCACACACACAACGAACTCTAAGCTTTCAGGAGTCCCCTTCAAGCCTTGGACTTGGCAGGTCTTTAGCCAAGGGTCTGCTTCTCCAGTCTACCTATGATTCCTCCATAGACTGAAAGGTCTTGGGCATAGGTCAGGATCTGTCTGTCTGTCTGTCTGTCTCCTATCCCTCCCTCCCTGCCCCTCCCTTCCCTTCTCTCCCCCTCCCTCCCTCCCTTTTTTGTTTTTCTCCTTCCCTCTATTGCTAGTTGAGCTGGCACATCATCAGCATCCAAGCTTTTCCAATGTGTTCCTCTTCTGCTGCTTTTCTGCCTTAGAACACCTGGAGCTAAACCCTAGAGGTTGACCTAAATAGGCAACACTTTCAACTGCCTTCACCACTAGTGTCTGCTGGGTTATTTACAATATGGAGCTCAGGCAGCAGAGGGGAGAAAGAAAAACAGGACAGCAATGAATGGTATTGGTAGGTCTTGGGTTGTGACTCTCTGGAAGAACAAGCCCTTCTAGAGAAGATCCCAGAGCACTGGATTCCAGGGCTCAGTTTCTACAGCATCCCTGACCCCACCACATTTTGGAGTAGCATCCCATCTCCTGTATTCTCTCCTGCTTTCTTTTGCAAATCATCTCCTTTAGAAATCTTTTGAGCGATCATTTAGAATTTGGATGTTTTCTCTTTTCCCCAAAAAAATCCTGCTTGAAGGTAAAATTAACTTAAAATATAATGCCAGGTGTGGCTACACAGCAAGGCAGTCCCGGAAATTAGGGAACTAAGGCACAAGGATTAGAAATTCAAGGTCAGCAAGTAGAGTCCCCCACCTTCACCCCCACCACTGCCCCTAGTGATCGTCTGCTCCCTACCACTTACAAGGAAGAGGCACAAACACACACTGTAGGGAGGCGTGTACTCTCTGAGACTAGCCCAGTCTGCTTCTACCAGCAGGCTCTGACACCAGAGAGTGGAGAGTGCTGGAGCAAACACCTGCATTCAAATCAAGTTAGGTCAAGAAAACTGGAAAGGGGTGTGGACAGAGGAAGAATCGGCTTTAAGGGGCGGGGCAGGGGTGGGGCGGTGAACAGTGAAAGAGGTACAGGCTGAATGAAAGTAGAAAGAGGACCTCCTGGGGGAAGAGAAAGGGATCCCGCAACCCTAGAGACCAGGAGAGAGCGGAGAGCAGTGAAGGAGGGCCCCGACTACGAAAACTTCTGTATGAAAATGCCATAAGGAAACCTATTACGTTATATGCTAAGTTTAAAAGGGGGGAAGGGATTGGAGAAATGGCGTTGTGGTTGAGTGCTTGCTGCTCTTGCAGAGGACCCGAGTTGGTTGCCAGTGCCCACATCAGGTGACTCACAACCACTTACAGCTCCAGTTCCAGGGGATCACACAAACAGAAGCACCCAAGCCATCCACCTCTGCAGATGCCACAGCTGAGTGTGGGGTGGGTGGGTGAGGAAAAATCCTCTCTCTGACCCTAGGCTGACAAGAGTTTCATGCAAAACCCTTTACCTAGCATCGCCCTGGAAGCCATGGCTAGTCCTTGACGTGACGTTCTTGAATAGAAAAGGGGGTCCTAGCGGAGCAAAGCAGGGCCACACAGTAGGAGACAAAGAACATTTTGAGAAAGAAAATCGCTTGTTTATTTAAATACTGCACTTATGCAATACACCAGAATGAGAAATACCAGCATTTGCTGCACTAATCAAAAACCGGGAAATGCACGATAGAGATGATAAGAAAGGATGGTGTTTGCAATAAAAGTCGGCATTCTTAAAGCGCCCCTCACCACCAGAGATCCTCTTTTAAAAGCTCTTTGCAAACACCCCCCAACACACACACACACACACACACACACACACACACACACACACAGTCTTTGTTTCTTTTCTTTAGAGAAGTCTTTCTCTTTAACTCCCTTTGGGAAACTTCTTATAAATGAGGATTTGCATCTCAAGGGATTCCTCTGGTTAGGAAAGTGTTTTATTAAAAAAATATATGTTTGCCACAGAACGTGGAGCGATATAATTAGCTGGTCCCTTCTGTTTTATTTTAAAAGGCTGTACGGCCAAGTTCTAATTAAACATATTCTCAGGACCTTTGAAGTGAGAAGGTGCCTTCAGAATCTCAAAAGGGGCGCTAAGAATGAGGAAGCAACGGCTTAGGGGGCTAAGCCAGAAAGCTGGGCTGAGGCCGGTCACCAGGCACGTGGCACTGTGGCCTCCTCCTTTCTTCCTCCCTCCCTGCGGTGAACACAGAGCTACACACTCACACCACGCTGCCACTGGTGGGATGCAAACTGATGCCCTGTGTTCTCAGGGGTCACACAGGAAACGAACTGATTTTGTTTAACGCGAGGCTGCCTGAGTCCCACGCAGGGATGCTAGAGAGAAGAATCCATAACAGTACATCATCTTTCCAGTGCGAATTGCTGAGATCCCTGCCAGCTAGGGCATTCTGATGTGGATCTCCTTCCTAGTTCTTCCCACAGTGGCCTAAGAGTTGGTCCAAAGGATTATCTCACTTGAGTTTCTAAACTCAGGGATAAAACTGTGTTCTCTGCCATGCTGCATAAAACTTGGGTGTCTCAACCTAGAGAGGCAGTGCCCTATCTGCATTTGTAAAATAGGTTAGTGTTTGTCTCCCTTATAGGACTGGATAAGCTAGATCCCACAGGAGTCAAGAATCCAGATACAAACCCATCCGATCCGATTTATGCTGTCTGTCTGCTCTTGGAAGTGTGGCCTTCCACTGGAGTGTGCCCCTCTTACTAGGGGTAAGAAGCAGGATTCTCTCTGCCCTAGCAGCAGTCATGAGCTCCGCAGCTAGAGATGGGTGGGGTTTTGTTCCCATCTTCCCAGCTCCACGCTGGGATTTTGTCTGACTTAAGCATGTTGTGAAGTTCATACATGCAACTGCCCTGATGTGCCTAAAAAAACAGTTTCATTGCATTCATCTGCTGCCTCTGGTCTCACTACCCTGCTCCACTTTCCTCAAGGATCTCTGAGCCTTGGGTGGAGGAGGTTCAATAAACGGGGATACAAGAGGGAAAGGTGGGGGGCTAATATGGTCAAAATACATTGTACAAAATATTCAAGGAATTAAAGTGCAATGTGTGTGTGTGTGTGTGTGTGTGTGTGTGTGTGTGACAGAGAGAGATCCACACAAACTTTAACTTCCATACATATTTATTAAATACACACAGCTTTCAGATATATTCTTCCCAAATCTCCCACCTTGACATACTGCATAGCACCCTCTCTCTATCCAGCACCTTCATGCCCATTAGAGGCCCTGGTGGCTGACAAGAGATGCAAATGGTGCAAGCCCTTGGGACCCACTGAGTGGGTCAGCTGACTTTGAAGTTGGCTCAGCAGGTGGGAGCTTTTCCTCTTCCTCCAAAAGACCTGGGCTTGGTTACAGTTCCCATGTAGTGAGGCTCACACCCATCTGTATCTCCAGTTCTAGAGGACTGAAGCCTTCCTTTGGCTTCTGCAGGCACCTATTCATATGGTAGCACGTATGCACACATATACACATACTCAATAAACAATAAGAATGTCTTTTAGGAAGGCTGAGGTAATAGCTTCCTGGTAGAGCCCTTGACTTACATGCTTGGTTTCAACTGCCAGCACTATAAAACAAGAAAAGAAAATTATCTAGCCTCGCTGGTGATATAGCTCAGTGGTACTGCACATGTGCAGTACAGGAAAGACCCTGGATTCCAGGCTCTAGCAGCACAACACAGTCTATTTGGTAGTTCTACATTCTTCTTCCTTTCTTTGAAAAATAATTTTAATTAATTTATTTTATATGTATGAGTGTTTTGTCTGAATGTATGTGTGTATGTATACCCTGTATGTGCCTGGTATCCATGGAGGTCAGAAGAAGACACTGGATTCCAATAGTTGGGTGTGGAGCAAAGACAGTTGCTCTGAAAGAGCATTAAGTACTCTTAACAGCTGATGGACCTCTACAATTCTTTACCTTTTCCCCTATTCCTTCCTTCCTTCCTTCCTTCCTTCCTTCCTTTCTTTCATTTTTCTTTTCTGTGTTTTCATTTCTTTTTTTGTTTTTTGTTTTTGTTTTTGTTTTTTTTTTTTTTTTTTTTTTTTTTTTTTTTGGACTATGTTTGACTATGAAGCCTTGGCTGGCCTCAAACTCACAGAGTTCTGCCTACTTCTGGCCTCCTCCATGTTGGGATTGAAGGTGTATGCTGTTACAGCCCAGCCTTATTTGGTGGTTCCTTATAGAACTAAGTATGTTCTTACCATATAGGCCTATCAATCACACCCAGGAGGAAGGAAAGGTTATGTTCTCTCACACAGAACCTGTATCTGCATATTTATAACAACTCGATTCACAAGGATTCCTGATTGGCTGGTGAGTGGGTCAGGAGCTTTGCTATATCCAAACAGAGGAATACATCTTGGGAATGAGACCAAATAGCTTATGGATTCAGCATGGGCCAGTCTCAAATGCCTTTTATTAACATAGAAAGCAGACTCCCAAAGGGGCACAATGTGTAGCTTTATTTATTCATGCTATGTTTCCAACAAGTTTTGTGAGATAATGACTGTTTCCTCTTGGTGGTTCAGGTGAATGGGGGTTCTGGCCTGAAAAACTTGGAGGTGAGGACAGGTGGTGAATAATTTGCCTATAAAAGGGGAGCCAAAGATGTTTTGGTCTTGTGGGACATTTGAGATGCAGTTTTGCTATATAGCTCAGAGTAGTCTTGAATTTTTAATCCTCCTGCCTCAGCCTTCTGAAATGCTAGGATTACAGGCATGCCCTATGTCTTACTTAGAATTTTATTGCTGTGAAGAGACACCATGACCATGGCAACTCTTTTTTTATTTTTAATGAATGAATGAATGAATGAATTTGTTTGTTTATTTATTTATTTATTTACTGAGACAGGGTTCCTCTGTGTATCCCTGGCTGTCCTGGAACTCACTCTGAAGACCAGGCTGGCCTTGAACTCAGAAATCCACCTGCTTCTCCCTCCCAAGTGCTGGGATTAAAGGCTTGTACTGCTACTGCCCAGCATGACAACTCTTATAAAGGAAAGCATTTAATTGGGGCTGGCTTAGAGTTTCAGAGGTTTAGTCCATTATCATCATGGTGGGAAGCATGGCAGCATGCAGGCAGACATGGTGATGGAGAAGGAGCTGAGAGTTCTACATCTTGATCTGCAGGCAGCAGAAGACTGTGTGCCACACTGGACAGAGCTTGAGCATAGGAGACCTCAAAGCCTTGCCTCCAGTAACACACTTCCTCCAAGAAGGCCACACCTACTCTAACAAGGTCATACCTCCTAACAGTGCCATTCCCCATAGGCCAAGTACTCAAACACATGAGTCTATGGGAGCCATACCTATTCAAACCACCACACTCTCCCAGGACTACTCTGTTCCAATTCTTAATCACAATGGTAATATGACTTTATGTACTTATCAGAACCAAGAAGACTATATGTCAAAAGTGAGTTTTACTTTATGCAAATTACAGAGATTAATTTTTAAACCAATGGATAGTGGTGGGTATGGGAGCTGTCTGAGGTTGACTTTCCCCCCACCCAGTGTTCATTCTGGTTTTCTTGGAGTGGTTGGTAAGCCTGTTGGGGCCGGGTCTTCTCCAGTGACAGCTACTGATACTCCTTAGAAGTGGTCCTTGAAAACTGAAAGAAAGAACTTAGATTATTTGAGATGCTAATGTTTTATTATTTTATGTAGGGGGGTATGTGTGGCTTTACCCCCAGTTTACACTAGCTTCAAGTTTGTAATGCTCCTGCCCCGGCCTCTTAAACATTGGATTACTAGCTGAGAATGGAAAAAAGTTTGCTTTCTTAATCACATTATTGCTATTTCATTCTCCTCTCATTCGTTGGATATGGACAAGAATGTATGGTGTTGTGTTTCATGTCTGACATCCTCTTGTGCTTCTGAGATGAAGCACCCATGAAATGAGGTCATGTTGGAGACACTGGGTAAGAGAGATGGAAAGAAGGTAAGAAAACTGGATTCATGTTGATGAAACTGAGCCAAGACCTGGGATATCCTTATGCCTCAGAGATCTGGAGTATGTGTAAACTGGAGGATCCTTGGGTTGTAATCAGAGAATCTACTGACATGTCTCTGAAGTAGTCCACACTCTGACAACTTAAGACAACTGAACAATAGAGGAATTTCCAGAAAAGTTGGGCATGGAGTCTAACCATTAGCTGAGGAGGAATTGGTTCTTGCTAACTACCAGGAGAGGGAGTTGGCTTTCTTTAAGGGTGTGTCCCCTGGCAGGTCTACCATTCTAGTAGATGATTGCACAGCTAAGAAACTATAGACAGCATTGAGCGAGCTGGATGGATTTGTGAAGTTAAGTCGGTGTGAAATGGGAGTGGATCTGGGAAGAGATGAAGGAGAGTGATCGGTACCAAAGCCTCAAGTTAATAATAATAATAATAGCAATAACTTATATATACATATGGAAAACTAGCAGAGCAGAGGCTAGAGAGGAAGACAGCAAGCGGGAAGGTTTCCCGTATGGTTCTTTCTTGTGCTGTAGTTCCTGTCCTTGCTTCTTTCAACGTTGGACATTTGTTATCTGGAAGTATGAGATGAAATAATAAGCCCCGCCCCCTCTGCCACATGCAAAAAAATAAATAAAAGCAAAAGAAAAAAAGAAATGTTCTTGAAATGATACAAAGCTTGTATCCAACAGAAGACAAGAAGAGGATGTGAACAGGCTCCGGAATCCAAATGATCGAAAATAGAAACAGGTGGTGACAAATGCATTACAGAGCACAGGGAGAAATGTATACATAAAGAAATGGCAGCTATAACCACCAGATTCCGAAGTACTGAGAAGGAGAAGAACCACAGCTAAAAATGCCTCCTTGCTGACAAGGATGAAGAGTGAGGGGACACAGCAAACCTGCTTGTGGGAGCAGAAATAGATGCAGCCATTTTAGCATGACAATGTCAGACACTTGTACACTCTGCAACCCAGCCATCCCACTGCTGCAAATGCACATCAGAATGTGTGCATTCTCACAGAGGATTGTACCTGCATTCCATTTTTAGAGACAGGATCTGTGTAGTATGCAGCCTAGACCACTCAAAATCTTCTTACTACAGAATTCTGAGATTACAACCACAGGACATCTAGCTGGTGTTTTGTTTGTTTGTTTGTTTGTTTGTTTTGTTTTTTATTTTTAAATCATAGGCCTCCTGGAAAAGAAGAAATAGAAATAAATACAAATGCCTGCTGAACTTTAATGTACCCATAGTATAAAAATTTGAAAAACAAACCAGCTATATATGACCACACAGTTGAGTCTCATACACACTACAAAGTAAAGGACACAATACAAAGTTACATTTGGTGTCATTCCACTTATACCTAAGTGGACGGTAACAGTGGTGGGGCCCTCCAGGAATTGAGGACCAGAATTAGGAGGAGACGGGGATTTTCAGTGCTGGCTGCAGCAAGTACCCACTGTTGTTCAAAACTTCTTCCCCACAGGGCTGAGGCATGGTCTCACTATGCGGTCTTACGAAGTAGGTCAAGCTGTCTTCCATTTTGAAATCCTCCTGTCTCACCTGTTTGAGTTTTGTGATTACTAGCTGAGAACTGAAAAGATTTTTTTTTTACTTAGCTTAAATCATATTTAAACTAGCTCTAAATAATCCCACTTTTTCTTTATCTTATACCATATATATGTATGTGCATGTGAATGTGTATGTATAAATATATATAGTCACTATGCATGTCAGGCTCTTTTCGGACTCATAATCCTCCTGCCTCAGCCTCTCCAGTGCTGGGAGAATGTTTTAAAAAAATTCTCTTTGCTCTGCTGGGTTTGTGAAGTGTCTCACACACAGTTACAGGACGCCAGCAATGAGCCAAAGGAAACGTAGAAAAACACCTAGCAGTCAGGGATGTGCAAGATACCATTCTAGGTAATGAGTTCTGAGATAATACTTTCCAGGAGAGACCACCATGGTTCTCCAAGCCTGGTTTCTGCCATTCCTTGCTGTTCCTGCATCCAGAGACCTTTTAAAGGTATATGCTTTTAAGCAAAGTATCAATTCTGTCTCTTGCACTTAATGAATGTTAATCTTACAGAGTGCTCTTCATGATTTAGTACATAGCTTGGAGCAGATTTATTCTTATACAAGTCTACAAAGACTTAAGGTGAGTGCCAGGATCCAAGAGCTTCTCTTTGCCTAGAGATTTCTCATCTAAAACCTCAGAGAGAAGAGATTCGGGGAACCTCACCCATTGCCTCTTAGACAATAAACACATTCTGCAGGGGCTGAATATCAGCTTCACATCGTTTCCATGTAGAGAAATCCCTTCATGTTCTCATCTGGACTGACTAGCTTACTTTTTATTTTAAATATAAGTCAAATATGTCCATTGCAAGAATGCATCAGCTTATACAGGTAAAGTGAAGCAGCCGTCAGAAGCTAAGAAGCTGAGACTATGAACCAGGGAACAGCAAGCAGGTCTGAAATGCCAGCACTTATGCCAGAGATGCTCTTGGGGCCAGAGAGTATCTCCAGGTCTACAGGATGTGTCTAACCTGAAACAGATCACAGCTAGGGGTAGCAATGAATGTGCCCCTACACAACTGTAAACTTACTTAAAACATTATGATGTTTGTTTTACAATCTATTTTCCTTTGCTTTGTGGAATCTGACCATGTGGTTTGTAGATGACAACGTGTGCCACAGTATCAAAAGGTTGGACACACCTGGCAGGCTAGGCTCTAGGCCACTTTGGCCTACATAGTGAGACCCTGTTTGGACATTGTCTGAATCTTTTTAAAAGTCAGAAACATGTATAATAAATGGTGGGCATCAAAAGTTTAGGGAAATTCATCACTCAAGTAAATCTTGTATGTATTTTCCTATAAAGTAGTTGTGTAGTAAGGCTGACAGAGTTCATGTATCCATGTAAACTCAAGTCCCTGAATATAAGTTATATGAATATAAATGTATGCAAATGCAAAATATACAGTACATGTGAATACAAATATATATAGACATACATGTGCAAAAGATAATCAAATAAATATAAACATAAACATTTACCCATATACATAGACAGATTTCAGAGGAAAACATTGATATGTATTATGTGTGTATGCATAATTTGGATCCCATTATAGAATCAGTGGAGAACTGGTGAGGTGGCTCAATGGGTTAGGGGTGCTTGCTGCCACGTCTGATGACCTGAGGTCAATCCTAGAGACCCACATAATAGAGGGAGATAAGTTACAAGTTGTCCTGTGACCTCCACATGCATGCTATAGCATGTACACACACACACACACACACACACACACACACACACATTAAACAAACAAACAAACACAATAATTTTTAAAATTTCTTGTGTATGGATGCTTTGCCTACATGTATGTTTGTGCACCATTAAAACAGCTGCTGCCCAAGAAGGCCAGACAGGTCACTCAGTTCCCTTGAACTGGAGTTACAATGGTTGTGAGCTGCCACGTGAGTGCTGTGAAATAAACCCAGGTTCTTTGGAAGAGCAGCCAGTACTCTTAACCATTGGGCCTTCTCTCCAGACGTGTGTGTGTGTGTGTGTGTGTGTGTGTGTGTGTGTGTGTGTGTGTGTGTGTGTATGTGTATGTGTGTGTGTGTGTGTGAATCAGAGGCAGGGATGTCACTGTCTAGATTTTACCTGTGGCTCAGCTGTAGAGCATCTGCCTTGCCTGTACAAGGCCCTCTGTTCATCCTCAGCAACCACCACCACCTACCCCTCCGAAAAAGAAAAAGAAACAGAAAAGAGAAGAGTTGAGGATTTGGGTGGAATTCACCTATAGCTGAATAATTAAGGAACAGCTGCATCCTCAGAACAAAGTGACCTTTTCATCAAGTTACAAAACATTAAAGGTTAAAGAATGTTTGAAAGGAAGTTAATACTTTTAAAAACACTGGAAAAATTGCCATCTGCTCAAAGGCCTGACCAAAAATGAGAGTAAAGTGCCAGGTGGTCTTTGGGAACCTGGGCAGGTTTAGCTTCAGCTCAGAAGCATGAATGAAGCTGCCTCTTCCTCCTCCGCAGCCAGGGAGCAGGCTCGTAACCCATGATCTTGCTGCACCTGAGCTCAGGAGAGGAACCCCTTAGCAGGCTGCTCCTAATTGCAATCTCGGAACCATACTCCTCTCTCACGAGGAGAGCAAATCAATGAGAGTGTCAAATTTTCCCAGCTTCTATTTTCCATCTGACCTGGATGGTGCAAATTCCATTCGCTGCTAACAGGGAAAATAGAAATATCATCTTAGCAAAGCACTTCCTCTAATGAGTGCGTAGAAAGGTCTGAGGGAACCTCCTTATCAGCCCCTGCAAATGCCTGCTCTTCCCCCAAAGCAGCTCCCCCTCTCTTCCCTTGCCCTGCCCCACACTTGCTCACTCTCACTTGTATCCTTTGTCTGTCTGGGAGGTCTAACCCTGTGACTATCATTCCCATGCTGGCTTTAGGGGCACCACCACGGGATGACAGACTAGTGTGTACCAGGCTCTTCAAGGAGGCAATGGCATGCCTGCAGTTGGGGCAGCCCCTGAGAAGCAGCATCTAGATGCCTCTCTCACATCCTAGACTGAGCTCATCCTAGGCTTGGGGACATCTCTCATTTTGATCAGAGATTTTTCTCCTTAGGTCCCAGGTGCTTCAGATACAGAGCACTGTTACTGGGTAAGTTGTGGACCAAGTATCCAGCCTCCTGTTACTAATACCAAAGCTTGCACTTGCACTCGCCAGGAGCAGGTGCGGTGCGCATGCATGCATATACATGAAGAATAGGCCTTCTGTGTGCATGATGCCTTCTAAGAGGAACTGAGTGGCTGGCTCATTGTAAATGGTTCAGAGGACTTGAGGCTTTGGACTGGTAGCCACCCCCTGTGTTCCTACCTGTCCATGTAGCTGCTTGCATTTATGGAAGGGATTGTGTGACACACTTCAGTGCTGGAGTGATCATGACCCACCTAGGAGCCTCATCATCCCAGAGGTGATATCTGAGAATGATCAAGGAAGGACTTCCTGAGACATAGTCAAAATTGACCGAACCTTCCAAGTATAGGCATATACTTGTGGGAAATTCCTTGTGGGAACTCTGACCAAGCACACAAGCTAGAAGTAAGAGAAAACGTCCTTTTGTATCTGGACCAAACTTTGCTACCAGCTGTTTTCCTTATGCATCCTCCACTGGGCCCAAGATCAAAACCTCCTCTCTTTGGCCAACACCCCTTAAAACTCTGAATGACAGGAACAGCTTGTGCATTAGTCACCTCGTGTTGGGCATCATACTTTGAAGATGCAGATGAAACCTGCTAAGTGATCCAAAATCGAAATCAACTCTCTCCCATATTTGTATCAGTAACTAATATTTTTCCTTGGGTTAGCCGACAGCTCAGGTTAGTCCCAAACTCTGAATCCTCCTATCTTAGATTTCAGAGTGCTAGGATTATAGACTATAAGACAGCAAGTAGCGCTTATTGCTCAGTGTTCTTACAGTTATGGAGCCAGCCTGAGGCCAGGCTCTGCTAGGCTCCGGCCCTCCCAGAGACTTTTTGGTTAGTGGGTGGGGGTGGGGTCTGGGGGAGAACAGCTGTAGTTAACTGACTTCTGCTGAGCATGTCTGGAGGAGAAGTGCTTAGAGGGGACTCATGTCACCTCTTAAAGACCCTTGTGGCCTGGATAAAGAGCTGGGGATTAAGCACTGTCTAGGCCCATCTCTAAGCTTTGTGATGGGAGAAGGGACAGAGTGCTTATTATTTCACAGCAGACTGCAGAAACAGTGCTACCCCTCAGGTTAAGGCTGGCACACAGTGGGAAGACACTGCAGAGAGGCCCCAATCCATTCCTATGAACTGAGTCAGGTCTCTCACTCAGGAGCCAGACCAGAAGATGGGCTTGCCAGGTTTCCTGAGAAGACCAAGAGTCCCTGGCCACCAGTGGTACCCCAGTTCCCTTTATATCCTTGGGAAAACCCTATGCAGAGTTTCCATTTGCTGACTAGTGATTTACAAGTTCCCTTTTGTACACACTCACAGTGCTGCCTTGAGCCTGGGTGCTTTCTCCCTAACATCCCTGACCAGATGAGTCCTGCCTGCTGAGGCTCCTACTAACCTCTAGGCAGAGCCTGTCTCCATTTGCAGGAGCAATGCCACAGTTGATGTCCTGTGACATCTCAGGCCTGATGAAACCTGAGAGAATAACATAGCTCTAAACTGGGCTACCTTTCCTGCCTGTTGGGATGGAATCTTCCCCCCAAGGCAGCTTAGATCTATCTGTTCCAGAATTTTAGTAGTGGGAAGCCTGGTGTGGTCTGAGATGAGCCAAGGGCCAACACAGCAGTCAAACTATTAGAAAGGGTCTAGGGCCCGGCCTAAATTCCTGAGAGTCTCTGCCTGATTCTGCAATTCTGCTGATTCAAGTGCAAGAGAGATAGAGGCTCCAAGACATTCCTGATCCACTTGGGCAACTCTAATGCCCAAGAGCACTTGTAGAGTGCTCTCCCACCCTCCTGTCCCAGAAGGGCCACATTATGTCCCGCCTCTCGAGGGTGCTAAAGGAGACGTGGCAAGGCCAGCTTCTGCTCCTGCTCAAAGGGGGAGCCCCAGGGACTTCACAACACTCCCACCCCCGCGTGCCTAATTTGAATATTTCATTGGCTGCCGCCAGTCTGGTCAATTTATCATGCAAATGCGGGTGCCCTCCGCGCCAGAGAGGAGCCACCGCCCGCGCTGGAGAGCGGCGCCCGATTGGTGGCGCAGACAGCGGCATTTGTAATGTTTTTCTTTGGGCATTAGAGTCATTTACCAATGCCATCGCAGGAACTCCAGGCAGTGCATCACAAGCCACTTAAAGGGTTTTATTGGCAGCTTTGAAACTTCTTAACATGTTCTTTTATTTTATACCAGGTGTCGACCAGTCTGACCTTTCTTTCACCCCCTCCCTCCACCCCAAAAGCCAGGAACCTCACACACTGGTTAGTTCCCTCAGAAATAGTGCACGGGGTGGTGACTTGGGGAGAATATAAAACAAAACAAAACTCATAGATTCTAAATGAATGCCCTGAGAGTTTTTATGACAGTCAAGGAGGGACTCTTCGAAAGAAAGAACAGGACAGAAAAACAGAAAGGGGAAAAGGAGGAAGAAAACTCAAAAGACAGAAGTCAGACAGCAGTAAAGACAAATTTTAGTAAGGGCTTCTGTGCAGGGTGTGTGTAGATCTTTAGATCTTCTAGACAGAAGAGCCCTGGGGCCAGATACCACTTGCATATTACATAATCTGACCCTGTGCCACCCCGCCCCCTCCACCTTCTGGCACCCTACCGTCCAAATACAAGTAATATTTACTAAGTTTCAAAACAGATACAAGAGAAAAGAATAAAGCTTCTTGCCTCTCTTTACCTGCCCCTATTCAGTGCTGCATTTGTTTTTTCCTGTTTGGGAAGTGGGAACAGTCACAACCCCATCTTGAGTTAGACAGAAAAGAGGAGCGATGTAGGAAGAGAGAAAGAGGAACGAGATTTCTTGTGGTCTGGTAACCCCCCTAGCCAGTTAATGAGATCATCTTGTTAGGAAGGTGGGCTCTATTTGGTCCTCAATGACCCGGTGTTTTGACTACTGGAACCTCCTCCCCCCTTTATTCGAAGAGCGGAAGAGCTAAAGAGCCGGGTTCAGACCTGCACCGGGTCACTAACATCCATGAGCTCTCGCCACCGCGCGGGAGCAGGTGGGCATCTCCGCATCCCCATCAGCAAAAAGGTAGCCCTTCCTGGCCAGGGGCGAGTTCCACTCCTGGCCAAGGGCGAATCTCTATGTGGCCAGGATCAGCTATCTTGAACATAGGTTTTGTTTGTCTTTTAAATGTCCAAATGGTTTCTACAAATTTATTTCACTCAGTGGAGTTGGAGCGAGAGCATGCAATGATGTTGGGAGGGGGGGATTTGGAGGAAATTCTCCCTTAGAACCCAAGTCCGCAGGTGGGATCTGACCAAAGGGCATTTCCTTGGTAACTGTTCTCTTGAAAGGAGCTTAAAGCAGCTCTGTCCTGTTAAGACGGAAATACAAAGACTTTCAGTTTTCTCTATTTAACTGTCGGTCTCCAAAAAGTTTTCCGTAACTTCGCTAAACGAATGAAAAAACATTTCGGAAGAAAACGGAGGTATTTGAAAATAGGGTTGGGGGAGGGAAGAAGGGATCCGGGGACTGCCACAGTGGGTAAAGAAGCTGCTTGGCTTAAGCCCAGACCCCACCCCACCCACGATCATCATCTCCCGTCCCTCTGCTGTTAGATTTAGTTTTTGTTGTGCTTTTCTTTAAGCTAATTGCCCAGGAATCTAGGATGGGAAGAGGGGATGAAGCAAATGGAAGGGAAAGCAGCAGGCACCAGCTTCCTTGGGGGAGGGAAAGCTACACCTCTGGGATTTACCACCAAAGTTCTTCCTAATCGAGTCAACTAGCTTTCAACCCGCCCCATCTGCATCCCGGAATCCGGACTGATCACCAGCAGCAAGGCTACCTGGGACAGAAGCCCTCCAGCCCTTTTGCTTTCAAGTCAAAAAGTTCAGCTGAAAACCCACAGACTTGCACTGGCCATGTAGGCAAAATTGGGTCTTTTCTTACGAGTCCCAAGACCTAAAAAATTAGCAAATTAGATTGGATACCAGGAGGGGGATGGGAGTGTATGCCTGCATATATGGCTGTGTCTTCTTGTGTTGGATTTGGGAAGTTCTTATAATTCTTGTTTTGCATAAAACCATTCTCTTCCTTTTCTTAGATTGTCCTCCACCCTTAGTCTCACTTTCCTTGCACCTGATGCAGCTCTCCAGAAGCTGGGAGAGAAGTGGCATTAATATACCTCATCTACCGGCCCTGATTTTCAAAGTTCAAGTCCAAACTGTAAATGTTCTTGGGGAGAATTTGCAAAGAAAACATCTGGTTTCTTAAAACAAAGCTACCAGGAAAAAAGAGAAACAAACTTTCACTGCTGTGAGAAAGTACCTTAAGCAAACAGGCTAAAGCCTGACTCAGGCCCTCCTAACCCCGGCTTTGGCAGGGACTGAAGCCCAGTGCCAGGTTGAAATGAATGAGTGGTAGGAATCTTCGGTCCCATGGCACTTTTCCATCATTGCCTGACCCAGAAAAGCGAGGGGAAAAAAAGCAGGTCCACAAGGTTTCCTGACCATTTCAGGTTAGAGATAAGTTAGTACTGGGACCCCTAGTCAGGACCCACCCCGGGTTGTTGCCAAAGGCCCATGCCATCACCAAAGGCTCCCAGAGCCCTTCAAGATGACACTTCCATGGACTCAGCATGTACCCCCATCTGAAGTCAGAGTTTAGGCCACACCTGTCTGGGAGACACCAGGTAACCCTAGCTCCTGGAATGATGGCATTCAGGGTGTCCTTTTCTTCTTGGTGGGTACTCCACTAGAGACATACTCCAGCCTTCCTAGGACCAGGAAGGCTATCATTTAACTACCCTCAGTGGCCACCTAGAACACAAACTTGGCTGCCTCCAGGTAGTGGCCAAGCCACTACTTCCCATCATATAACTGTAAACAGTATACTGGGCTGGGTGTAGGCTCCTTGCATCTCAGAACATTGTTTTGAGCCATGTCTTTAATTGATATGACCCACCCTCAAGGGGCTCAGGCTAGCCAAGGTGGATGAAACTTATGATAATCGGTCCCAGGAATGGAAATCTGGGTAGGGTGTGTCACCGTTGACCTAGACAACTCTCTCTGGGAATCTTCTGGAGATTCGTCGGAAGGTAGCAGTCCACCAGGTTTCCACTGAGTCTTAGATGCAGTCTCAGGGGCAGTCTTGGTTCCTGGGAATGTGGAGGGGTCATAATCTGACCACCCAATTTCAAGGTGAGTCTCCTGACCAAGATGCCAGCTCCCAGTTTTCCCCATGGGCTTTTGGCATTGGGTGTTTAGGTGTTTCTCTTCATTCAGCTCCTTTTTTCCTCAGTTTATTTTTAGGGGCTTAATAAATTATTCTCAGAAATTCGACACCTCTCAAAGGTAGAAGTCTTTAACTTAAGACATTCACTACCCAGCACAATTCAAAGTGGACCAGAAGTTCCTAGGTACTTGCCCAGACACGGAAAGCCTATTGTTGCCTTTAAAAGATAACCGAGTCTCTATGAAGAGTAGAGTGAACGATTTCTACATAGTATATCTTTTACAGAATTCTATATCCTCTACCATGCTCGGGCTTTTCCGCCCTCTAGTAGAGTGTGAAAACAGCTGGACCGCTGAATGCGGTGTGCGGAGCCGACATCCTACAGCACAGGTTACTTTCCTGAGCGTGCCTACGCAACCCTTCTCTGGCCTTTCCCAGCACCTAGCAACCCTTAGCGCTTGCCCGAACGCAGCTCTTTTCCCCTTGGAATCCCCTAACTGCGATATGAACTGCAGAAAGGGTTGCTTGCCGCCGGAACAGTCGACAGAAAATATTTACAATAATAAAGTCAGGTCAAATGCCAGGCAGACTTCTTTCAGATGTCAGAGAAGTAGGACTCCTGCACATACCCTTCCCCTGCGGTTCTTAGAGAATTGAAAGGCCTCTGGGAGGGTCATACTCATCGGGGACACCTGTGCTTGTGTGTTTAACCATCTGAGTAGATCCAGAAGGAGCGGGAAGCAAAGGAAGTACAAAAGGAAGAACTCGCAACTGCAGCCTCGGCAGCCAGGAACTATCTGCAAACTCTGGTTTCTCAAACATATGGCCCTGCCCCCTTTTCTGTAATGACATGTGAATTTCAGAGTTACTCCTATCAGACGCCATTTCTTCCTAAACAGAGGCCCCTTCACTTTCACCTAGAGTCCATTGGTCGGCCTTTCTCCAGGTCAGGCCCTAGGAAGCAGCAGTCAGTCCCGGCTATACAAAGTTTTTGTTCTTGTTGAAATCTTGCTAGGTGCAGAAGGGCAAACTCCATAACCTAGCACCTAGCCCAGTGAAGAAAGTTAAGGTCCCGCATTCTGGTAGCTTCAGGATCTACTTTGTGTCGGGTGAGAATTTGGGGGAACCCTGCTCTTTTAGTTACACCCAGGCTTACAGCAGAAGCGAAGAGAAATCCTAAGGAAATATAAGGAGTAGGCTGACCTTGCCCACTTGCGCTGTTCCAATGTTCCATCCGTAGAACGACCTAGAAAACTATGCACACGTTGTGATCTCCCAGTTTAAGGGCGAATGGGTGCATGTAAGCTAAAAGAACTCGGCAGAAATAGAAATCCAGGCGGTGCCAAGACGGCCGAATCTGTTTGAGTGCCCCACCGGGCAAGGCAGTGTGGCCGCAGTGTGCACTCCTCACAGTCCGTGTTGTGCGTGACAGGCTGTCGCTGCAATGTGCAGCCCATTGACACTGATGGATGCGCCAATGGTTGGACGGACAGATGTTAGGGCGGATCACACAGTGCGCGGCGTCTGAGCAGGGAGGGCTAGGCACTGGCAAGCAGGGGTGCCGACAGGCGACAGGGGAGCCGCTTGAGCCACAGCACGAGGGTATGAGGAGTGGGGGTGGGCAGCGAGGGAACGAAGGTTGAGAGAGCACCAAAAGGAAGCAAAGGGAGAGGGAAGCATCCTTTGGGCGAACTCCCGGTACGCGGTGCCCAGCGCTGTGAACACGCCGCCGCCGGCGTGCCTAAATGGGCTCTCCCGGCTTTAAATGTGAGCCGGGGACTTTCTGGGTCTGACCTCCAGGGACAACGACCCTCCTCCAGGTCAGAGGGGCGCAGCGGCCACCTGAACCGTGAGGTCAACGGCGGGGCCAGCCGACTCACCGATCCCTCGCTCGCAAGAAGCTTTACGCGCCGGGGCCCGCGTCTCCTCGGCCTAGAGGAGACGCCGCTTCGGCCTCTGCAGCCGCAGGCACCAGGCACCCCAGGCGCACCCACCCACGGTACGCGACACACACTGGCAGCTCGGGAGCTCAGCCGCACGGGCTTCTGGCTCTCGACTCCGCCCGGGATCCACGCCGGGTTAACTCAACTCCCGAGCGCCTAGGCGCTGGAGCCAGCTTTAAAGCCCCGGAGGACAGCGGCCACACATCTGCATTCAGGGAGGCGTCTGGACCCAGCCCAAGCCGGCCGGCCGGGGGCGAGCTGAGACTTTTGATCTTACCGGTAGGGTGAGATCTTGGTCTCCTGGTCTATAAGAAAAAGAAAAGCACGCTGTGAACTTTTAAAACAAACTTGAAAAACCAACCACAAAGAAAGCATGAAAAAGAGACAGGGCTGAAGAAGAGGGAAGGGAAAAATAAGTTTAAAATAAGAGGAAGAAGAAGAAGAAAAAAATAAAAGGAGCCAGAAAGGAAGGCCAGGGTTTGCAGCTCCCAGTGCGCTCAGGCGGCTAGCCCTGGGGCGCAGGGCGCCAGCCCTCGTGTAGACTGTGGGCCTCGGGGCTCGCGTGGGTGCCAGGGTCCCAGCCGGCGCACCCAGATACAGTGCTGCTCCCGGGAGCTAGGGGCCCAGAGGCCACCCCAGCCACCGCCGCCCGGAGCCCGCTGCGCCGCGGCCGCCCCATTCCCGGCCTAAGAGCTGGCCCAGGGAGACGCAATCGAGCCCGCAGCGCATCGATGCGCCGCCGCCCGCGCCTCTCAAGCTCTGGCTGGCGCTCAGCCGCCACCGCTCGAGGGTCGCTCGCGTGAAATCCAGCCCACCCGCGCCCTCACCACCAGAGTAAGTGAGCCCACGTCGCCCTGTCGCCACCGCAGCCTTCCAGCCGCCTCCTTCCCGGGACGTATCGGCCGAGTCTGCCCGGAGCCTCTGCGACCCCAATCACCCAATCAATAATCAATCCCCTTCGTCCAGAACTGCTCCTAAGCCGGGAGCGGCTGAGGCAGCCCCCCGTCCAGGGCGCACCCCGGCGGGGGATGGGCAGGGGAGCCCGAGTTTCTTCTCCCTCCCCCGTTCCCGCCTTGGCAACCTACGACGCCTTGGGTGGGGGGCGCGGCCAGGAGCCCAAGGGGGCGAGACGCGGGGTGCTGAGACGGTGATTGTCCCAAAGTCAGTAAAGGAAACTTGGAGGTGCCCCCTCCCACGCTTACCCCCGAAACAAGCCTGGGAAAGTTTATGACGGGGGGCGGGGGAACGGAAGGAGGTAGCCACGGTGGGTCCCAGGAGAGGAGCCCCAGGGCCCACACCCATGTCAGCCAGCACATCTTCTCTCCAGGGCATCCCCCGGGGCCCTGGCATCTTTGTAGGGGTACCATCCCAAGTTGGGTAGCGCTCTGGGGCTTTGCACGCGGCGGGTAGAGAGGAGTGCGGGCCGGGAGGGGCAGCCGGGAGCGGCCCGGGGTTGAGCCCGGGTGGGGAAGAGGGATGGGCGGGGGCTGTGGGCGCCCCGGGACGGGCTCCGCAGGGCGGACCCCGCGCCCCTGCGAGAGCGCTCGGGGCGGAGACGGGGGGCCAGCTCCGAGTGTCTGGACTTGGGCGGGGGGCCCTGGGCAGGCGTCCGGGCCAGGACCCGGGCTGGGGGCGCCTCCGCGGGCAGGCGAGTGACACGATCATCTCCTTTTCCTTTAAGCTTGCCTGTTGCCGACGCCGCCGCTCCAGCCGCGCCGTGGGCAGAAGACTGGACCGCTGAGCCCCGGGCCGCGGCGGCGGCGGCTGCGCCCCCCCCCTCCACCCCCGGATGCCTTGACCTCCCTGCTTGGGGGCGGGAAGCGGGGCAGGACCGGCCGGGGTCGCTCCTGGGCTCCTCCTCTCATCTCTTGCCCGCCTTCTCCTCCTTCACTCCCCGCCCCCCAGCCCCGAACCCCAAGCACCTCGTCTGGGGACGGGGCGGGGGGGGGGCAGGGCGACTGCTCCTCCCCGCCCCCTCCTCCTCGGGCCTCTGGAGCGATTTGTCAAACTTCCCATTCCGCCGGCAGCGCGGTCCTCCTCCTCCTCCTCCTCCTCCTCCTCTGCCTCCTCCTCCCCCTCGCGCTCCTCCTTCCCCGCGCCTCCCTTGCCCGCCCTCCTTCCCTCCGCACGTTCGGGGATCGCGGCGGAGCGCAGCGAGGGGGGGACGCGGAGAGCCGGGGCGCAGCAGCATCCTGCGGGCGGCCGCTCTCCGGGGGGGAGGCTGCGAGCAGGCCCGCCTCGCCCCCCCCCCCGCCGCCCCTCCCTCCCTCCCTCGGCTCAGCCCGGCAGCGGCGGCGGCGGCGGCGGCGGTGGCAGTCGCGGGAGAAGCATCATGCCGAGGAGGAAGCAGCAGGCGCCCCGGCGCGCAGCAGGTACGAGCGGCTTCCCCTTCCTCCTCCGGTCCTCCTCCTCTTCCTCTGCTCGCGCCGCGCCTCTGGGCCGCCGGCCCCCGCGCTGCTCGCCGCACTCCTCGCCTCTCTCTCTTTTTCTGTCTGTCTCTGCGGGCGCAGAGTAACTCCGGGAGCCCGGCTGGCTCGCGGCTCTCCTGCCCGGGTGCGCGCGCCCCCCAGTTGCCCCGCTACGTTCTTCGCTCGACCGACTCGCACACCCTCCTGGGGACGACCGAGCCGGCTTAGGTCCCCGCCTCTGCCGATCCGGCTGCAGCGGGGAAGGCGCTCTCCAACCGGTGCCTTTCGGTGGGGGGCGGGCGGGGTCACCTGAGTTCTCTGGGACATCTTCCGCGTTGTCCCGGGCAGTACCCGGTGCCTACCGGGACCAGAGCGAGTTAGAGTGAGCTAGCGGATCCCTCTGGCCACCTTACTGCTAATTCGATTGATTCTTCATTTATTGGGCCCAAACCGGGTACAGCGGTGGAAACCAGAGCGCACTGGGTCTGGGTATTGTCAGATGACTGTCAGGTCAGTGTTGGATGCTGACATTTCCTCCATTCGTGAATGTCTTCTTACCCCCTCCGTCTCTTTCCGCTGCTGCTCCCTACCCTTTTCTAATACTTAGTTCTGGGACATATCTGAGTACTTCCCCCCTCCCTCTCTTTTTCTGCCAGGAATGTCAACTCCTGTTAGGACTGAGCTGATTTTTTTTTTTTTTTCTGGAAAAGAGAATCATTGAAAACAAAACAAAACCCACACACATAACATTATTTTGCAATAATGTCGGTTGGGGGCACGTTGGCTGGAAGAAGGGTTTCTGGCCGGTTGCCACCCTTGATTTGATGACTGATTGATCGCCCGTCATGCCTGTGCCTTTGATCTATTCATTCCCAATAAACATCAATAAATCACTAGCAATAGTGAGGCCAAGCTCCGTGACGTCAGGAGGGCCCTGTCAGTGCAACTTCAGGGATTTGGGGCGGCTTGCTGAGAGAGGACCACATATGGACGTGATGTATTTTGATATGAATAACACTCAGACGTGCAGAGGCTCAGATGCTGCCTGAAGGGGAGGGTTACATAGGAGTCCTTTTCTTTAATCTTCTTTCTTCTCACTTCTCTTTTGATAAAAGAGAGGAGGGCTGAGAGAAGAAGGGTCACCAAGGTAATGTTCCACGTGCTGGTGGGATGCAGGCTAGTGATGGTGCTCTGCAGGCTGCTGCTGCTGCTGCTGCTGCTGCTGCTGCTGCTGCTGGTGATTACCATCAGGCCAGCGGGGCTCCTACCTCAGCTGCACTCTGGCCTCCAGTCTCTTTACCAGGGTCACAGGGAAGCAGCCATAAGGTACTTCTTCCAGAAGTGTATTGGTCTGACAGTGTTGTGAGGAAGCCTTAGGTGGGGATTCAGCTTGGTTTGGTGCAGAGAATGAAGGCATGCTTTCCCTCTGTACTCTCAGTGTTACCCAAATTTAGAAAGTTTGAAGATCCCAACAGAGAGCTCACCTCCTCACTGATGCTGCCCGCTCATCCCACCTCCTCCTTTAAATTCCAAGCTTTAGCAGTGAGCTTATCTACCCAAAATAAACTCTAAAACTTTGGAGGCATCCTTTACAAAGTTGGGTAGTAGGAATGTCTTGGGCTTCTTCCAGTCTGGGATTTTTTTTTCTTTCTTTTTCGGGTACACATTTTTTAAGGTATCTGTGCCTCCATCCAATGAAACATATGTGGTTGCATCTTTACATTTGATTTTGAACTCTGTAGCTCTTCTTTACTGCTCCACCCGGCCCATAGGACCAACATGCTGTTTTCTCAAACATGCTGTTGGTTTGATTTTTATTTTTATTTATTATTTTTATTTTTTTTAAAGCAACCTGTTCCCTAACCTTTTTGCACTTCTAAGCCAGCCAGGAAATCTCAGGTCAGTTAAGGAAAATTCATTATATAAAAACTTGACTGCCCGACTAATGGGAGATGGAAGAATGGCTTTGCTCTATCAAAATGACCCGTCAAAACGACTTTGTTTCATATTTGATTTAATTGTCTCTCTCCTGACAGGCACATTCATCAATAGCTTAATGGTCAATCAGAAGTTGGCAGAATGAGTGCTTTCTTTCTTTCTCATACCCTGGTTTTGGATTTACTTTATCAGAATGCCTCTGCCTAATGGACTCGTGGAGGAGGGGGTGCAGGATGGCTGAAGGGCTCCACACAAAACCATCCCACAGTTAGGCTGCTTATGAGTGGCCCAGGCCAGTAAGTGAGCTGTGTGAAGTGAGCTTTGCTTTGTGTGCTTCTTAGCATGGATGGACTAGGAACTTCTCTGCTTTCCCTCCTTTTTGTTTTTAGTTCTCGAAGCTGCTTTGGTGACATCCTGGGAGTGATAACAAATTGATTGCTTTGTACTGATAGAGAGACGGTGGGAAAAAAGAAAGATGTCTGCTGATTGGTGACTGGGAATCCTGTCCACAGCAACCTTGAGAATACTGGAGAACGACGCCCCCCCCTCCCCAAAACTGAAAGGTCCGCTCAGCCATAAAAAAAGAAAAGTTGTTTTGCCAGCTTCATTAGTGTTCACCTAATTAGCTGTAAACCTGATGGATTCCTGACAGCTTTAATGATTGGAGATGACAAGCTTGACGCAGTGTCATGCAGCAGAATTAGGTTTGCAGCTAGTTTGATGTAATCAAGTTGATATTACACAGTCCTGGCTGCCTTTAGTTGTGCATTAACTCAATTTTCTGCTGCAGGTGACAAATGGGCTTTGGTACCTGGATAATCATGTCATAGGAATTAGGGCCCTTTTAATGGTCTGGGGTAGAATAGCAACCACAAAGCGCCCAGAGCTGGGGAGAGCTTGCAGACATAGCGCACAGGTGCACGCAGGCTTTCTATCTAGGCCAAGTGTGGCATAGCTCTCCGAAAGGCCGAAGCAGGCTCCAAGAATCCCTGAAAAGATGATTTCTGCAATTTAGATTTTGAAAATAGAAATTATGCATGATCTAGAGTCTTTTTGCAGAGAGGGAGAATGGGCAAGAAAGAGGAGTTTCTTCACCTTCTGGACAGAAATCTGGGCAGGAGTTTCCTTCCTGGGAGCTTGTAATATGAAAAGGCCAGGCATTCGTACGGGGAAGATTGTTATTGCACACTGAAGCTGGGTTAGGCATGACCAGTGTCCTGTAGGCAAAATAGCTATTATTCCTTGCTTAAAACACCCCCCTACACACACACACATCATAGTGTTTGTTTTTAAACAGATATTTTCAGAAAATATCAGGGCTGAGCTATCCACCTATGTACATTTTCTGGAGGGTGCAGCACAGAAGGTCACTGTTCGGCTTAAAAAAAAAACTTCAGTGGGCAAGAACTCATCAGTGACTTTTAAATTCTTTTTTTTTTTATTTTCCTTGCAAAGGTGCATTCTTCTATGGTGTTCTTAGGTGGTGGCCTTGTGAGGGTCAATCTTCAGGCATCCCGACTTTTGTAAAAGGGGATAGGACCAGCTGGTGTCACTGAACTCTGGGTTTTCCTGTGATAGCAGGTCTTCCCCAGTGCTAGTGGACATGCGCATGCCAGAGAGGTGGCTCACCTTGTGGTGTGCTTGCTTGTGACACCTTCATCAAGTTGCTTCCTACTAGGGCAGCTCCCCACAGCATCTTCTGCCTTCTCTCTTGGAAGCCTCTGAGCACTCAGGAAGACATGCCCGCATCTGCCTGAGAAATGTGTTCTCTCTCAGACCTGCCATATCTCCTTTGGATAGGCAGTCTTCTCTAGAGCAAGGAGACATAGAACTGGTTTTGGCTGGCCTATGTTTTTTTTTTTTCCTCCCCATTTTCTTTAAAACCAAAGGAACTATATACATTTTAAAAAGAAGACGAAGAAGATGAGGAAGAAGAAGAAAAAGAAGAAGAAGAAGAAGAAGAAGAAGAAGAAGAAGAAGAAGAAGAAGAAGAAGAAGAAGAAGAAGAAGAACAAGAAGAAGAAGAACAAGAAGAACAAGAAGAAGAACAAGAACAAGAACAAGAAGAAGAACAAGAACAAGAACAAGAAGAAGAACAAGAAGAAGAAGGAGAAGAAGTTGTCGTCAATGAAGAAAAAAACACAGGAGATGGAAGGCGAGGGATCTTTCTGTGGGTCTCTACCTGGGGAAGTGTAAACCCCACCCCATGATTTTGACGACTGTCAGAGAGGAGGGCTTCAAGGGCAAGCCTTGATTATGAGCAGAGGTTATTGCCATTTTGTTCTTGGGTTTACCTTGAGTATGTTCCTGAATGTGAGTAACGTTGTCAAAAGCTGATATATCAACAGTTATTCCCCAGAGTGTCTCAAAACTCTGCGTCTCCTCTCCTTTACTAAAGACTGGTTCGTGAGGTGATGAGAACAGAAGGTGATTGTGTTCAGAGATTTGGGAGATGTGAAACCCAGGTGAGCTTGTAGGTTGCAAACCTGTCTTTCAGTCGGGCCTGACACTTCGTCAAAGACAAGGATCATGCTAAGGGAGATGTATGGATCCCGTCTAGGGTGCTTTTTCTTGTACACATGGGCTGCAGAGTGAGGCCTGGCCAGGCTGCAGTGCACAGACATGAGGAAAGGCCAGGAACTGGCAGGTGTCCCGTGGTCCTGATGTCACAGCCTCTTTTAAGTCCATCAAGCACTCTGGATGCAACCTTGTGAGGGTTTCCTGTGGGCTCAGTTTCCATCCCTACCTGCCACTGGACAAACTATGCATATATCTGGCTTTGCAGTTAAGAAAGTAAAATGTGAGGTGACCTGCATCTACCCTTCTGTACTAGTACCTTGCCAACTAAGCTGCTGGGTTCTGGGAAGAAGCTGCAGGCTTTTCCTTCACCCAGAGCCTGAGCGCATGGAAGACAGGCCAAACCAAGGCCCCGTGAGGTGCTCCCTGATCATAGGCTCGTGTTTTACTTAGATTCTAAATGGTGGTTTCCGTGTCTGAAGGTAAAAATGAAAGGTGAATACAATATATTTTATTTGGTAACAATGGTGTAGGCTTGAACATCCAGGCAGAAAATGTGCACTTGTAATTAGACTCAATAGACAGGCAGTCATTTTTAAATTCTTTGACACATGCATAAAATAGTCATATAATAAGATAAGATGACAATTTTATGTTAGGTTGATAAAGTGTCCTGATACTTGCATTTAAATGTCTGTAAGCCTTTTTTTTTTTTTTTAAATCCAGACAGATTAATTCTAGTTTCCAGTATTTGCAGTTAGTCATTCAATTAATTTTTAAATCCTACTAAACAATGACTATGAATATATTTTTCCTCCCTTTCTGGATTTTATTTTTTTTCAAAAACCTGCATTGTAAGAAATGGATAAAGAGTGGAGCTTTCCTTAATTTTTTTTCAGCATGTGTAAAATTTACATCCAATGTTGAGTCAAAAATTCAGGTTGCTATTTGTGGCTACAGTAAGGAGATAGATACATTCTTGAAAATAATCTTCCCAAAGACAGTAGCACATGGCGGGCTTAAGGCCACTTGCCTGAGAGACTGACAGATTCTAGATTATTAT
>NW_022196904.1:27925146-27945146 GCF_008632895.1 Mastomys coucha
CCTTGGGCTCTCATTGTTGCTGAATAGACAGCCCCCCTTGTACTTATAATAGAGAACCCCCCAAAACATGAAGGCAGGGAGGGGTGAAGTTTTCATTTTGAAAAAAATTTCAAGGACATGGGGGAAAAAGAAGTGTCTGTGATTGGCACTAAAGCTAACAAGCAAGTAACTAACTGCCTGTTTCTCTCTCTCTCTCTCTCTCTCTCTCTCTCTCTCTCTCTCTTTCTCCTTCTCCCTCTCTCCCCTCTCTCTGCCTTTCTTCCCTCATAGAGGCAGTCACGTACCAAACATTAAAATATAAACAGAGCCGTAGTTGCTGAAGCCAGACCCTTGTCTGATTTTTGGAAAAAAAAAAAAAAAAAAAAACTCTGTCATGCTTCTTTAAAAAAAAAAAATCTGTATTGAAAAAGCTTTAGCACAATATACCTTAAAAAATAGCATAATATAACTTAAAAAAAATACTGGTTGGCTTGGCTAGTAGTGTGAGAGTGAAGTAGAAAAACACTTGTATGTCTCAAGAATATTTTAGATAAAAAATGATCCTTTGCGGCTCCCTGCCTCTGCTCCCAGCAGCCTCTTTTTCTTTGTGTCTGCACTCTGTTCTCTGCAGCTGGGCCCCCACCGACCCCCACCAGGACTGATGTGGACAGCTGTTTGCAGGCCCTGCCAGTTAATCATTTCTGCTGCTTTTGCACCCTCAAGCTCTGTGCACTGGGACACCCCCACCTACTGGAAGTACTTAGGGACGCAGGCTGGCTTGCCACCGGAGCCCCCAGCTGTCTGGAGTGAGGCTGTGGCAACCTGTGTACATACTATTCTGCTTTGGAGCCCTTGGTGCCTAGCTCCCTCATGGAAAAAGGAAAAGAGAAGCTATAGGCCTCCCTGCTCCAGACTCCCAAACCACGAGAGCCCAGATAGTGCTGACTCCGTTGTCAGGAGCTGTATTCGTATTCAATGTGAAACTTTATTTGGGTTTGCTGATGAGAGAGAAGGTTTCTTGTGTGACTTACAACATGGGCAATTCATTTTTAAGGACGATAGAACAGAACGTTAGACGGAGATTTTTTTTTCCAACTATAAAATTAAGAATCTAGAACTTGTGGAAAGGTAGAATGTATGTGCCTAGAGGATGCTGGGAAGGAACTTCCTGCACATGTGAAAAGTATTGGCATCTGAAAGAAACAAGACTCTGGCTATGTGCTAGCTAACAGGCATCTGTGTGTGTGAGAGTGTGTATGTGTGTACACATGTATGAGTGTGTGTACGCGTATGTGTGCTCCTGTGTGCATGTGCTTGTGTGTGTATGTATGTGTTTTGAAATAACTTTATTAGCACTCAGACACTTTGCTCTGCCCACGGCCATGGCTTAGGGGCCACTCTGGGGCTTGCCCAGCAGCTGCCTCAAGCCAGGTAGAATCAGATCCATCTTTTGTTGGTGTCTGGTACCACATCAGGCTACACCAGCTGCTGCTACCGCTGCTTGCTGAGACTTCCCGGAAGAAGGCAAAACTTTGATCTGCCCTTGCACCGGGCAGTGTCGGAGGTAATTAAGAGTACAAGTGCCGATTTGCAGAAAGAATTGTAAACACCTTTGATACAAAATGCCACCTTCCCATTTTTTTCTTTTTTAATGATTAGGAAAACTTTACTGCTGATAGGTATAAAGTCCGGTTCAGGTATAATTGGTAAGGAACGGAGTGCACTCATGGGAAGAAATCTTGTTTTGTTTTTTTGTTCGCTTTTCTTCTTATCCCCTTTTCTCAGTTTTATGGCTGGAGACATGATTTATTGCAACCATCCATCTTGGGGGCTCATCCATCACACCCGGGTTGCTAGGAGATTGTGGCAGCAGCTGTTTGCTCTGAATCAGACAGAAAAGTTGTCAATCATCAAAGGCAGGTGAATAGCATTAGAAACACGCTATTGTCAGACGGAATAATTAATCAAAGAGAGAAAAGATAATTAAAAAGATATGACCCTTGCAAGTACTTGCTCTGGTTTGCCTGGAAAAAAAAAAGGAGAAAGAAAGAAAGAAAGAAAAACGGCCTGGTCTTTTCTAGACACTTAAGCAGCTGAGGGCTGATAAAATATGCACTCTGCAGTGCATGGCTTTTAATTAATTGAAAAAGGTTCAACATTCAAAGACGATGCTGGAGAAAAGTCCAGTTATGAGCAGAAGTAATATTTATTGTTTGCATGAAGGGCTTGACACAGAGTCTAACTTTCTGTTACAAATCTCTGGTGTCCCCGCTTGGTAAGGAGGTGTGGGCTGGGGTCCGCAGGTAGCCACTATCGAGGAGACGCCTGCCTAGGTTTCCTGTGCTGCTGGTCATCACGTGACCACTGTGGGACCCAGCCAGCCGGGGTATGGTTGCCTTTCTGGTAAGTCTGAGAGAACCTATTCTTTAAAGTAGGATTGATTTTATAAAAGGCAAAGGTGGGAGGATTGAAGGGCACACACCATGAACTGTCCCAAGTGCAAGGTCCCTGTTACTTCACTTGTGTGCCTGGACATGCCATAACATTTTGAAAGGAGCACATTGGAGACTCCCATTCGGCAGGAGGAGGGGGTGGCGGGGTGGGGGGAGGTGCTGCAGCATCCTGTTTAAAAAAAATACTCCAATCAGGGTCTAGAGATCATTTTGAGTGTCTGTGTTTCCTCAAAGATATATTCATAGACTAGGAAGTTCATTCTTGTTCTCTCTGAGGCTAAAATATTCCAGAGGAATTGGGAAAATGTATTAAAGACAAGATAGAAAGTGGCAGATCCCAAGCTGCTTTCCTGTTAAGCATGCTGCAATCCCCGAAACAGATCTACTTTTTTATTTTTGGGTACTCTGCTTGATTTTCACACCATTCTCCTCCCAAAGAATAGCAGGACTTCTAAAATTAGCAGAACACAGAGAGGCTTGACTATTAGGATTCATGAGAAGAAAGAAAGCAACTTTTTTTTTTTAAATACATTGAGACAGTGTGTTCAGGGCACACCAGATCAGAGCAGTAGCGCCGCCATCTGGAGCACCATGCTTGTACAAGCACTGGGGGTCTGTGGCCGAGAGTCCCAAGGACAGACAGGACGTCCACCCTCTCCTGTGGTGCACTCTGGCCTTTTGGTGAGAGAGAAAGACTCAGATAAGCCTCGGCCACTGGGTCCCCAGAGAGGACTCACCTGTTCAGGTGGTTGGAGGGTGTTCCTAGTCAGAACTTGACCTCCAGACTTTGACTGCAAGGGACACTTGGCCCTTGAGTCAGCATCTCCTTGGTGCGTTCCTGGGCTCTCAGGTTATTCTGGGAAACTGCCAAGTACCTGTAGTTTCCTGACCACATACAAGTTGTCTTTCACCTTCAGGGTCTTCTGGTGCAGTCCTTGCTCATGACAAACTAGCACAGGCTTGGCTGTGCCGGAAAGTCTAGCGGGTGCCCTGCAAGGGTGGGAGCAATTCCTTGGGTGGCCAGAGCAGGTGAGGGGTGCTTCTTTCCCCAGGCTGTTTGGCTGGTAGACTGGGGGGAGTTCATTTATTTTTAGTCTTGTGTGTCTGGGGTGGGTATGTGTGTGTGAGTGCAGGTGACTAGAGGCCAGAAGAGGGTATCTGATTCCTTGGAACTGGGGTTACAGATGGTCACAAGTCTCCCAGATGCAAGTGCTTGCTGGAAACTTCAGTCAGATCTTCGACAGGACACACAGTCTTCTCTCCAGGTCCTGGAAAGGGATTTTCCCCCCTTAGTGTAGCACTGGCTGCTCTAGAATTCTCTTTGTAGACTAGGATGGGTTCGAACTCAGAACTCAGAGATTTACCTGCCTCTGCCTCTGCCTCTGCCTCCTGAGTGCTGGGATTAAAGGTCTGCACCATCACTACCTGGCTGACTGAGGGATTCTTAAGAGTTGTCATCTCCCTTTGACTAATAGATGCTGATAAGGCACATTGCCTAATGTCAAGCAAAGTAATTCCAAAACCTGGAGTTTCACAGGGAAGGCCTAGTGTTGAAAGTTCCCCTTGATATATAGATGGGACATTTGCGAATTAACATATGAAGAGCCTCAACCTTTAATGCTAGTGAAATTAGATAGAGATCTGATTTACCTTAAAGAAGGAAGCAAAACTGAGGGTTTGGGGGTAAAGTCCAGGTTCTGATAAATTTAGGCATTATTATTATTATTATTATTATTATTATTATTATTATTATTATTGTCTCCTGTTTGGGTTTCATGCCCCTGCTCCCCCTGGTGACTCCTGGTGGCAGTTGAAGTGACTCACTAAAGGGGAGAAGGAAGCAGGGATGTGGAGCACACAGTTCCTTCTTTGCAGAGGGCCTGGTCCCATGTGAAGGGTTTGGTAGGGATTTCCCAGTCTCCTATCCTGGCTTATTATACAAGGATTCCTGTATCTTCAAGAGATTTGACCGGACAGAGGCACCACTATTATTTTGTTATTGTTGTTGGATCCCGTTCCTATCCTGTTACCCATGAAATTAGAATTAGCCTAGGCTGGTCTTTCACCGTGTAGCTTGGGTTGGCCTTTGAAACTCCAAATCCTTCTGTCTCAGCCTCTGGAGGAGCACTTAGTATTATAGGCTATGTGTATACCAGCTTCCAAGTCAGAACGTCTGGCTTAAAAACCTGTACTCAACTCATTCCCCACTCCCCAAAAGTCCACACTTCATGAAACTAGCAGACATAGTGTTTTATCTAAGTAACTGGTACTTCCCTGGCTGCCTGGAAGTCATTTTGGATTTTTTGTACCTCAGCTACCATGGATTCAAAGCAGGTTCTGCCTGGAGTCTTAACACAAGAGAGCAAGGAGCACAAATTAACCAGATTATCTCTCCTGAAAGTGTAGCCATTGTGAAACACTTTAAGTCTATGACGTTCATCTGCCAAGCAAGAGTGTTTGAAGGAAGCAGAGATTCACGTGTCTGTCAGGAGAAGGTGGGGTTCCTAGCAGCCTCCCCCAGGCACCGGGGTTCTTTGACATTTTGTTTCCTGCCTTTGTGTTTGCTCTGGGCCTGTAGTGAAATGGCTCTTTCATATATATTAGTTAGGGAATGCTAAGACGGCCTAGTAGATGAGGCTGTGCTGCTGCTATTTTCCCTGGCTTTTCCATATAAAATAGTAAAAGCAAGCCAAGACTCTTGTCACGTGACAGAGGCTCCTACTGGAATGCTTAGGTGAACAAGTAAGAGAACCAGTGTGGAATCAGCTGGGCAAAGGAAAATAAATAAAATAACGGCTGCGCTCCTGCTCCTGAGAGCCAGGCCGTGAGCTTGCTCTCCATGGATCCTGGAGCCGCAGACTCTGGCGGAGAGCGTGGGTGGGGAGGGAGGGAAGTATTATCTGGAAACACGTGTACTCATTCCTTGTGAAAGAAGTGAAGTATTTAACATTTCTCCGAGGAAAACATCTTTCATTACTTGACGTGTTCTGTGGTAATGATTTTTCAGTTCAACAAACAAGCACTTATTAGTGTTCGGCTGAGAACCGGGCTGAGGTGGTTGGCAGGGCCATTTTTAAGGGAGCCGGCTGGAGAAGGAAGGTAAAGGGTGCAGTGGGGGAGAGGCTTGGCTTCTCCGGGTGGTCTCCAGATGGTTCACTTGGCATGGCTTGGCATCTCTGGGACGTACTCTGGGTTCTCTGAACCTAGTGTGGTTATCAGGTGGGCGTGGGGGCTCAGGTTGCAGCAAGATGAGTATGCTCCTGGCTTTTTGTTTGTTTGTTTTTGTTGTTGTTTTTTTGATTTTCTTGTTTTTTTGGGTTTTTTTTTTTTTTTTTTTTTTTTTTTTTTTTTTGCAACCAAGAATAGTTGGGCCATTAGTGTAATGAGTGACTTAGAATGGGTGTACCTGCAGCTGTTCTGCAGTAGGAAGTTTGGTTGATTTGCTTGTAAGGATTATATGGAGGTAAGGGTGAAGAGCCAATCCGGACGTAGGTACGGTTCCGTGGTACATTCCATTGTTGTAAACTAACTTATACAAGAAAAGGGCCTTAGGCACCAGAATTGAGCAGGTATGTCTGTCTGGACTGTGAGCAGGAGCAGGAGCAGGAGCAGGAGCAGGAGCAGGAGCAGAGAGATGGACTCCTGTGCACCACTCTCATCACATTAGATCACCTCACATCCTGTTGGTGATGTCCAGAGGCGCTGGGTGCTGGGGAGACCGCTGTGCTGCTTCTGGTCCTCTTGGGAGAGCATGTGGTCTCCACTCGAATTAACTGTGGCCCCAACTCCCAATATGTCCTTCAGCTTTGTTTGGTCTCGCTTTCTTTCTATTATATCATGAACAGGCTGGTTAATCTGATAACAATCCTGGCTCAAGATGGCCTGTACCATACCCAACCTGATGCTTCTACCATGGTGCTAGTGAAATTAGGAAGAGTGAGGGGGGCTCTTTAATGAGCTTGCGATTCTAATTTGCCCAACAGCCAACCCCACCACATTGAGAGTCAAGTATTGTTGCGTAGTGGCTCCCAGTAAGTAGGCCATTTATCTCAGTTCCCAGATACAGTGGGCTAGCCCACGGATAAAAATCTATATATGGGTTATCTTATCATTGTTCCAAGAAATGTAATCTTGATTTGCATCTGATAATGGACTTTTATTTAATATCTGACCATTGTGTTTGATTGGCTCTCAGAGCTGGCCTGGTGGTTCCCTCTGCAATGTATGTGGCATGGAATGGAGGTGTTAACTCTTGATACTTTCCAGGTGCCCTTAGCAGTTCCTAACTAGAGCCCGGTGGCTCTTGGTAGGAGAGCAGTATTCTGGTCTGCATCTCTCAATTCAGTTTTTAAGCATATCATGAAATTCCAGATGTAACAATAAAATTTATAATGCTTCCATTGTCAGAAGGCACAGAACTCAGTGACAGCTGAAGAAGAGGGTCATCTTGTATTTCGAATGTAATGTGACACAGGGTCTTAGCAGGGGAGGGTGACTTTGCCGTCAAGCAGAGAGACTGTTCATTGTGGTAAATGGTAATGTGTTTTTTTTTTTGTTTTTTTTTTTCTGGAGACCCAGGCACACTGGGGCAGTGGGAGAATGTGAAGAAGAAATTCATTGCACAGGCCATATTTCCTTCAGGGACTCCATCATCTTTCTTTGCGGCTGCCCCTGCCCTGGGGAGATGGTAGTTCTAGTATCCAGGGAGGCAGTCTTGGGGAAGGACATGGCTGCCCAGGCCTTAGAAACAGCTGCCCTTTTTTGAAAAGGTACTGCACATTCTCATGTGGAAGCAAAACAAAACAAAACAAAACAAAAAAATGGATGGTCTTCTAAAATCAACAGACTCACTTCACAGCTTGACCAGGCAGTCCCGACCACTGTAGGTGGCAATGGCAGATATAAGGACTCGGAGCTTTTCACCACAGTGTGACAGGTGATGCGGCCACTGGCCTGCTTCCCTGCAGCTCCATGTGGTTTGCTTTCTCCATGACATTTCCAGAAGACATGCGCCTTCATAGAAAGGTTTGAGTTCCCTCTATTTTGACAGAGTGCAACCAGTCAAGATTCAGTTGTAGGACTTCTGGAGACATCCTATCCACATTCGCCACACGCCGTCATCCCTATGATTATTTTGGTGATTGTGTGAATACCGATTAATTAAAAAAAAAAAAAAAACCACTACAGCGTATATGAAATATCACTGATAGACCCAGTAAATAAGTAAGTTATTTTAAGCAATGAAAGAAATTGAATGTTCCTTTAAAATTCATCAGTGAAACAAAAATAATTTATGGTTCACTATGGAAGTGGTTTTATACATATTTTCTTTTCTTTGTAGTGCTGGGACTTGAACCCAGAACTTTATTCATACCAGGCAAGAGTTCCAGGACTGAGGTAGAACCTCCAGGTCATAGCAGATATATTTCTTTCATTTTATTTGTTTATTTCTTTGGGATCAGGTATCACAGTGGTAGCCCTGACTAGCCCAAAATTCAGGTTGGGGCTCTTGCTCTCAGTCCTCCTGTCTTGGCCTTAGACTGCTTGGATCACAGGCCTGTGTCACCTTCTCTGGCTGCAGACACATTTGTAAAGTCCCAGTCCAGGTCAGCTCCTGAAGACCAGCTGCGTGCACCACATCAGACATGATTCTTTTCAGATGCCCTCCCCCTTCAGTGGTCAGAAAGCAGACACAGCCCATCTTTAGCAAAGGCCCGGCATCCTCATTACCCCCACAGCACAGTCAGCATGGTAGACAGTGAAGTGACTGATGCAGAAAGTCCTGTGCCTACCTTCTCTGGATAACTGTTTCTGCCAACAGGAACTACCATGGAGGCTCCATTCCTGAGCATCCCTCCATGTATCCCGGGCTAGATTCTCCGCTCAGGCTGCTTCAGGACATAAAGGAGTAGGGAACATTTTCTTTCTTTTCTTTTTTTCTTTTTTTTTTTTTTAATTTTTCAATTTCAAGTGGCCTTTTACCTCCTGTAAAAAGCTCATTCATGTCTGCAGTCCAGAGGGATGTGTAGACCACACAGCATCACAACGCCCACGGTTTCCCCTACCCATCCCCCTTTGCTAGGTTAGGTCATAGAGAGTAACAAGGAGGTTGGGCTGTGGCCAGTGCAGACCCTTGGAGAGGCCTGGATGCTGTGGTACCCAGTGGCTGGCGCTGGGTGTTCAGGCATTCGCAGTGGTCTGTGCTTATGCAGCACATCCCAGCTCGAGGATGCTGCCTCCAGAGGCTCCTGCAGGCAGTTCCAGCTCGCTTAGATCTGCCCTTGCTAGTGGGAGAGATTTACTGGAAGCCCTCAAGGCAAAGCAGGTGAGGGGCTTGAGGTCTATTCTTTTTTCTTTTCTTTTTTTGCAAGTTTTATTTTTGACCCAAAATATTAAATTTCCTGGGGGAAAGCAGAGCTGTTAAAGAGAGAGGCCACCCTTTTAGTAACCAAGAAGCAGCTCTTTTGAATTACAGAGGAGAATTTGACCCCTTTTGAAAGGAAATAAAGGAGGAACCCCATGTAAGGAAAGTAAGAAAAGCTGATGTTACATTTTCTGCGATTACTCATATCCGAGGCTGGAGCTCCGGGAGGTTGGCTATAATGGAATTTTTTCTTTTCTTTTCTTTTTGTTTTTTTTTTTCCTTTTTGTTTTTCCTCCTCTGAGTTGTGTCTCTGCTCTTCCTCCATTCCTATGAGAGTGAGTAGTAGTTTGTGCTTGATGGGAAAAAATACTTGCCTTTGGCTTGCCATCTCCTTCTGACTTGACCCAGGGCCCAGGCTGAAGGACCTGAAGCTAGCATTATAGACCTTGTAATTAATTCTCTTAACTATTCAGGGAGCTGTAGGGCTTAGAGAGGCAGGATGGGAATTGCTCGGCAGGGTGTTCCTGAACCCAAAACTTGCTTGTGCCTGAGTTTTGACACTATCCTGTAACAGCCATGATCAACTGAACGAAGGACTATAAATAATTCACCTTCAGAAGTGAAACATCGAAAGCCTCCATAAAAGGTTCACGACTATTAGTAGCCATTTCGTTGGCATTGGTTAAAAATTATTTTCTTGCGTATACTGTGCGAGTTTCTAGGAGCCTGGTGCATAACCCAGAGACACAAATCAGAGGCTGAGGTGCCTCAGCCCTGACTACATTCAGCAGATGCATGTGTGAAAACTGCAGGTATGCCTGTTGCCAGGTCTCACCTCCTTCAGCTCATTGCTCCCGGCACCCTGGAAGATGGTCATTATAGCTTCTTGATACAAACAGAAACTTAAGCTCTGCCTGCACAACTGCAGCAGACAACTGGTACCTTCATCTGGGCAGTAAGAAATTACCATCTTCTCTTCCTCCTTGCTCCGAGCTCAGGTGACCAAACCGAGAAGTAATTAGACAATTAGTGGTGACAAAGCTGGGTCTGTTCTTCCTTTCTTAGTTTTATTTCAGTCTAGTGCAGTGTCTGCATCTTAACAAGGTTCCCGTTTACATCATGGTGGATGGGCCCACCAACCCCAGGAGTCTTTTTGGATTTAATGACAAAGCAGGACCACTGGCTTTTCTGAAAATGTGGCATCTGGAAGTTTAAATGTAGAAACTAACATAGTTCTTATAAGAAGTGGATCCTCCAGTCTCAGGCTGAGATTGGAAGCCACTTGAATTTAGGTGACAACTAAAATTAAGGTTTTGAAAGGATGCACAGAAAGTTGACACATCTGAAGCCTGCCTCTTCCAGGCTATCTCCTGTAACTGGTTCCAGATCATTCTTTACTCTTATTCGACAATACACACACCGTTTAAATGGTATTTTAGTTAATTGTGATTGTTTTAAAATATAATCTCATAGATGGAGCTTTTGTCTACCAGGTAGGCCTGCCTTGTTATGGTAAGAAATAAAACTCTACAATTTCCCTTTTTATTTGTTATTGGATATAAAAGAAGACAGTTTCTGATAAAAAAAAAAAAAAAAGAGGAACCTGGTTATTGATGATTTTACCGAGACGCTGTGTTTCAATACTGGCCAGTCATGCAAAGGAACCTTGTCTATCTAAAGATGCATGTCCTACAGACTGAGCTACTTAGATAGGGACCGGTTCTCAGGAGCTAGATAGTTCTGCCACCTTTCCACACGAGGGGTTTGACTCTCAAGAGCTACCCTGGCCAGGTGGAGGTGATCACATGGTCTTCTTTCCACTCTTGACGTTATTCAAACACGTTTGGGTTCTCCCAGAGCACAGACTCAGAGCAGCTGCTAATGCCTCTGTTTGTAGGACCCTGGATTGAGCAAGTTAACTGCTCATTGAATTTATTCCTCCCCCTTCTCAGCAAGGTATGCTGGGATTGGATAGATCCTCCATTCAGGGGTTTCGTCTGAGGGCCTAGCAAAAGTTCTTTCTTTTGACAGAGTTTATAGCGATGTTTTCTTAATTATTCTTGATGTTTTGCCCATTATACCATTAGCTTCTTCAGAGGACAGAGATAAATAGCTGGTATCCACAAGAACAAAGTGTGAACTGAATGCGTTTAATTATTGATAGCTCGGTAGCTAAAGGTTCTGAAATGATGTTGTCAAACGCCTTGGCGAGTCGACAGCAGATGTGTTGGTCTGCACGCACAACTAGAGATGGGGCACCAGTAAAACTCAGGGAAAGAATGCTGTTAAGCAAATACGGACTCTAGCAGTTCATTTTCCTTCATTTGTTTCCCAATATGATTGGTATAATTCTTTGTGTTGGATTTTGAGGCTTAGGCAATTTGCAGGTTTTCACTTCTCTCCTTTTAAAATACGTGATCATATGTAGATTGCACACATACTGTCAAACTATTGTTTTCAACTAAACTCCCTGGCCCACTTATTGCTTCTTATGTATGTGTACACGTGTGTGCAGTAAGTATGTATATGGCTTTGTTGAAGTCAGCGTTTTCACAATCTTAGTCCTAAAATGAGAGTTTGAAAGTCGCTGGTTTTATACTCATGTTTCCAAACAGGAAAAAGCCAAACGCTCACAAATTCCCTTCTCCCTCCTCATTAGCGACCAAATTCGTCTTTATGCACATGCAAGTAAGGACTTCCCGTGTTTACCCTGACATGTTGACATAACTCGTCACATTTTCAATTACCTCACTTCTTCCTTTTGCTTCCCCTCCCAAATGTGGGCTATATGGTTCCCACGGCAGAAAACACAAAGGAAATACCTCGCCATCCTCTGGCACTCGTGGAAAGCTGGTGGGTTTTGCTCCTAGGATATACAGTTACAGATCTGAAGGAATTTTACTAACACATGTCAAATGGTTACTGGGGACTCATTTTCCCCACCTTGAGTATTTGGGTAGTGGCACTATTCATAGAGATGCTTAATTATATATTTTTTTTCTAATGGCTTTGGACTCTTGACATTGAAGAAGAGGAGGAGAAGAGGAGGAGGAGGAAGAAAAAGCAGAAAGCTGATGCTTCACAGCATGAGAACATAGGCAAGGAAACCCCCCTGCTAACACCAGGCATCCCCTCCAGGTTACCTTCTGTATGGGTCGAACATACAGCTCGCCCCTTCTGCTCCCCTGAACTGTCATGTTTCCCTACCTGTGCTGACTGATCCACATTAGTAAGATATCCATCGGAACATAGGGCTGCGTGAGAGTCTGGAAGGATTATTATTTTTTAACTTGCATAACTGTTTACAGTGAGAGAGGGGAAGACGCAGGCACTCCTAGGGCAGAGCTATGAGTGCTGGCTGAAGCTGTCTTTCCTAATGCAGCCCATGTGCTCCCGTCTCCCTAACAGCAACAAACACGCTGCTTCCCAGCTTCCCTGGAAATTAAATAACTAGCCTGTGTGAGAGGCACACACTCCACGACTTGCTGGGCTACATCAGAGAGGTCAGCCCCGCCCATGATGCAGCAGCTCAGAGCATCTGGGCATCCCTAGCTGTACACGCGTGCACACACACACACACACACACACACACACACACACACCAGGCTTAAGTGCACATAGGGCTGCCCTATAGCAGCTACATGTATAAGGCCCTGAACAGTTGAACAATTGTTTCTCCTTATGTGAAACTAAATGTGTTTTAATTTTTTTTTAATTATAAGGGCAGTAATTTGCGTGATAGAAAATCTAGAGAAGTTCGAGGACACTTAATTAATGGAGAAATCTTCGTTCAACCCCAGTTCCCTGTGCCCCTCCCTAGGGACGTTAGCAGTTTGTGGCACACCCTTCTGAAGTCATAATCATGCCGATATGTTCTGTCTTGTACCTTCCTGTTTTATATATATCTACCTACTGTTAATTTTTACACACATAAAGTTACACCTCACAGGAGAGATGTATGGACAGATGTGTAGGTGATACAGCAAATCAAGTGAGATGTAGGATTTGGAATCTGTGTAGTGGGTCCATAGATCAGCTTTCAACTTTGCTATCTGCATTTGTTTTCATGATAAAATGGGGAATATGTAGTCACCATCCTATCTGAATTATATTATGTGTAACAAAAATGGTATAGAGCTGTCTCTTGCTTTTTAATGGTGGCATATTACTCCTGTGTATGAGGTCACTCCTATGTGTGAGATTACTCCTATGTACAAGGTTTTTGTTGTTGTTTTGGTTTTTGTGGGGTTTTTTTATTTATTTTTATTTTATTTTATTTATTTATTTTTTTAAAGGCATGGTCTCACTATGTAGCACTGGGTTGCTAGGAACTCACTATGGCTACATGAGTTGTTTCTCTATTTTGTTTTGTTTTTGAATTTTTTGAGACAGGGTCTCATTATACAACCCACACTGATTTTTGAACCCACTATTCTCTTGCCTCGGCGCAAAGAATACTGGGTGTCTAGGTATGTGCCACCAGGCCCAATGTGAGTAACTCTATCAATAAACATTTGAGTTATATCACCATAGTGGAAGCCCTTCTGTATACGTCTTTGTGAGACAGAACCCTACAGACAAAATCGTTAGCAGAGAGATTAGTTTAGTTTATAAGAGAATGTATTCAAAACTCTTGCTTGCAATCACCACCCGCTTGTGTGTTCCTGGAGCCCCCCTCTCCACCCACCCCAGCCCTGTCCTCAGCTTAGTTTAGCACCGCAGTCAGAGCTCACCTCCTAGGGCTCAATATGGGCTCAGAGCATCTCCATATGTTTTAAAGGTGTGTGTATTGTGTGTATGTCGGCAGGGAGAGGTTGGATCTGAAATTTGAATGTTCTTATTTACTTCAGACTTCCTTTGGGTTTTTGTTTGTTGTTCATTTGTTTATGTCCCTGGGTGGCTACAAATGGGTTTAAGTTCACTGTGTGTGACACAGATGATCTCATTTGGTGGACAAGAAAAGATCCAGAGTGGGGAAGACACCAGTGGAAGTTCTCATGGTGCTCCTCCCACCTTGGCTTGAAACTTTGGCATGGTCCTCTGGGGCTGGACCATGGCAGGCTGCTCCACTGGCCTCCCCGTTACCCGAGGATGCTTCTGAAGCCAGGCTGCCAAGACAGCCAGGTTGTCTAACTAACTGGATATTACCTTTGTTTAGCTCCTGCAGAGGTGGCTGTCTCCAGCGAGTAGCTTCTCAGATAACGACCGTGGAATGCTGCAAATGTCCTTTTGGGTTTTGTCTGAATAATATTTAAGGGTTTTGAAAGAGTGACTTAATTGTGTTTTTATGTAATTGATGGCATTCTAGTAAAATGTATCGAGACACGATTTCAGCGTTTCGCTAACTGTTCCTTGGAGAAAAATCTCTGCTCATATGAAAATGGTTCCTTCACTTTCCACTCGTGGAATTGCAAAAAAATGAAAAAAAAATCATTGGCTTCTTCTGAATCACTGTATCTAGAAGAGTCTCTCATTTTTAAGTGCCCCCCAACCCCTAGACTTGGCCTGGATACTACAGGGGTACCTCATCATTACAAGATTGTTCCTTGTTTTGGAAGGAAAGGCATGGGAATCTGGAGGCCAGCTGTGTTAGACTTGGTGCAGGATGCTGTGTGAGCAGATTTCAGGAAGCTTCCATGTGCCCACAGGTCAGTTGGTACCAGGCTCCAGACTGAGGGCCTCCCAGCTCAGGACTCATGAGTTCTTCAGACTTCTTGCCACCAAGAAGACTGCTTTGGGTTTGGAAGACTGGGCACAAAAAGCTATTTCTTAATAATGCACAGTCTCTTAAGCCTTGGATCCGAATTTGAAGACCACATCACCTGGCTTGCTACCGTAGAATATAATCAGGGAATATGAATGCATGTTCTCAGCTTTCCTAACTTGACATTTGTTTATATGGGGGGGGGGAGTTGCATACATTTCGACCCTCCTTCCTTCTCTCCTTCACCTGCTTCCCCTTTCTTGTCTTTCTTGAGTTTTGCCATCTAACACAGGCTGGCCTTGAACTGAGGCCAGCTCCTGCTTTGCTCTCCTCAGTGCTGGGGTGATCTTACTGTGTCAGGACTGCTGGGTTTGGTGCTTTGATTTTGTTTCAGACCTTACCACATTGATTCCATTCTGAAAAATCAAACCATAATCATTAAAAATTAAAGTATATCTGAACCGGAGATGGAGCTGAGAGCCGCGTTCTTTCATAGTGTGCACACGGCTCCAGCTTCCATTCCTAGCACTCCTCTCTCTTTTCTGTCTTATTTTAAAATAAAAAGTATGTTAACTCTCTCCCATTTTTCTCCCTCCCTCTCTCCTTCCCATGGTGCCTGGAATGGAGTGAAAGCCCTTGTGTGCACATGCTAGGCCCGCAACATATCTCCAGTCTCTCAGTTAATTTCTAATTATGGAAAACTCGCAAGTCTGCTAAATTACATCGTAATAGTAGTTGTAATAATAATAATTGTAATTATAATGCTTTGAAAGTACCATTGGTCACCCTCCTGGTGGCCACATTCTGTGTTTTGCTTCCTGGAGGCCCCGTGCACTCGAACCCCCGAGGGCCTAATCACTGCTAAAGTGTGCACCGGAAGAGAGCCAGTGGTGTTCAACAGTGGGTAACACCCAAATGTGGTGGTGAAGGTGACCCTCATGGCCTGTGTCCTATAGGCCTTTTTTGGGAGGGTTTTCTGACTGAGTCAGCCTGTGTGTCACCAGTGTGGTGCAGTGGGGCTGCCCCTGCTGGGCACTGGGAGGAGAACCCCAGGAAGACACGGCTGTAGCATCTGCAGCCTGCTGCGCTGCCGTGTGTGTGGGAACAGCAGGTCCAGATGCACAGACACAGCTGCAGCCTCCGCCACCGCGTGGGAGAACACACCTTCCCTAGGTGTGTAACGGGGCGGGAAGGTGACTACACAGAGTCTTCTGTCCTTGGGCTAGAGGCTGCAGTAGCATGTTTGCCTTGGCATGTCTGAAGGCAGCTCTTAGCTGCTTCCTGTGATCTGCATGGGGCCCTTTCTCAATGCATATCAAGGGGCCAGCTGGCATGAAGCCACCTGGGAATCATAAACCAACTGCATAGAGCTCTCCGATACTGAATCCTCACAGGGTGAACAAGGAAAAAACCCGCAATGAAAATAAAGAAGAAAAATAGTGTGTGGTGATGGCTCATGCTTGGTCTTCACTGGCAAAGCATGTGTGTCTTGATGTCTAAACGACATTTAATGTTTAATAATTAGACCTCGTTACAGGAGCCTATTGAATAACATTTGTTTTCTGATTCTTAGAGCATCAATGAATAGATCGCCAAGACACGGGAGCAGAGGCTCACAAACCCACCCTTCCCAGGGGTGTCTATGGGGCCTGGTGGCACTATAGCAGTGGGCACCTCTCAGCCAGAATAGAAGAACTAGCTTTGGCATCTGGTGTTGCAGATAGACATTTACCCCATGGGCTTGTCTCAGTATTCAGGAGTAGGACGTGTGTTTGAAACAGTCTCTACACGATCTCAATTCAGTATTGCCTGAACAAAACTAAGGTTTCAGTATAATGTAGGGGTCACACACACAGTCACACGTGTGTGTTTTAATAGGAGAAAAGGAATAGGTCACAATGTGGAAGTTTATTTCCTCTGTATGGCCATCTCTGCACCTGTATTTTCCAAAGTTCTCACAACAGGCCTAAGCTCATGGACTCTGAGGCTTAGCATTGATGGTGCAGCAGAGACTTGGTGGCCAGACTGAAGAGAAGCCATTAGTCACTCATTTAAAGATAAAAAGCTCTCCCTCTTCACCACTGTGTGGAAAGAAAGCAACTCCAGTCACACAGGCCCATTGTCACAGGGATGTGACACAGACATAGCTCCTGCTGGCTGGACTTAACCTTGCTGCTCGAGTTTCTCCCATCACAGGCTTCCTTAGGTGTATGCTTGGGCATCAGTGGGTTTTTGTGGGATTCCAGGATGTTCTAGAGGCTCCAAATTGGGCTTACTAAGAGGGACCAGAAGTACATTCACTAGATGGCTAAATTTTTAAGCACTTTTAGGATCTGAGTGTGGTAGATGGCATCTGTGACTTAGCCATTAGGAGGAGGTCGAGGCAGGAGGAAGTCCAGTTCTAAGCTGGTTTGGGCAGCATAGTTAGACTATTAAAAAAAAAAACAAAGACAAATAAAAAATAACCACTACTACCAACAACAAATGCAAACAAAAACAAAAACAAAAACAAAAAAACCCCAAAACATCCAAGGTGGTATCTTAGGAGCACCACACTGGCGAGTTGCAAAGTGTGTGAAGATCCATCTGTTTGCTTGTTGGGCACGATCAGGCACATGTGAGCCTTAATCAAGAGCACTTTCCTTTCCTACCTGTCTCTATGTCAGAATGATGTTTTGGGTTCTTTCAGTTACCTTAGAATTAATCAGGCATCAAAGGTCCGAGGGCATGGACTATCAAAATATTCTTTTTGTGTACATACATCATGTTGTCCTTCAGTACCAGCTCTCACATCCTTTATGAATTGAAAAGTGCAAGGTCACACATCGACTCCAGCCCAGCTGCGATTTTGGAAACCTACTGCCCCAGAGGATGCATTATGAGGCTGCTAACAGAGTATCCTGACTGGTCCCCATGCTTGCTGGCCATCTCAGTGGGACCCTTCCAGAAGGAAGCACAGCACTGCACAGGACTCAGTAAGCTCTTGCAACTAGAGATGAGAATATTCTGAGTGGCTCTGGGAACACCCAGATCTATAGCCCCGCTGAACCTGTCAGTCTCATCCACCGAGATCCAGCCCCCTGAAGTTGGGGATGTTTTTAGATTCTGGTGATGTGGTCCAAAACACGACTGTGAACTGCATCTGGCCATGGCTTCATTATAGCATGCCATAAAGCAAGTTACTGAGGTCATCCTGAGTGGATGCCTCTATCCAAGCAAGGCAGACCAGATCAGAAAACATGTTACCCCAAAGAGAGAACACCACGGACATCTCCTAAAGATGGGTTCAGAGGATAGAACAAATCGACCTCACCTGTGGTCTCAAAAACGATGTCTTTTGGTTGCCCCTTTTTGGGGGGAGGGGTGGTAGCTACTGCTGAGGATTGAACCCCTGTGCCTTGTATGTGCTGGGCTGTATGCCAGTTCCTCTTTTAATTTGGTGAGATGAGTCCCACAAAGTTGCTCAGGCTGGCTTTGAGCCCCAGTTGTTGTCCATGGTGGTCTTGCATTGGCAGTTCTCCGCCTTAGCCTCTCCAGTAGTTGGGCTTGCAGGCCTGTTATTAGGTACAGCACAGCACATATTATTTTTTTAAGGTTAACTACAATGATATTCACACAATGGAAAATTATAAAGCGTTTATGAAGAAAGGACCCACAGACAAGATGGGTGGTTCTGAGAAACAGGAATATTCAAAGCAAACCAAAGAAGACTACATACAGCCGGATAGCCATCCTTAGGAAGCTCAGAAGCAGACATAAAGCAAGCATTGTTGTAGGAGTGGGGGGTTCATGCATTTGTGTCCAGAGGGCCCTGTGTTTGATTCTCAAGTTGGCTGAGAACTTGGTTTGTAGGTATTTGTTTCCTTACTATGCTGAACAACCCACATAAAATGTTCTGTTTATTTTCCTCTTCTTCCTTTTCCTCCTTTCTCCCTCTGTCTTTCTTTCCAGGATCTTAGTGGAATGCCAGGCAGGGCTTGAGCTGGGATTACAGACAGGCACACCCTGGGAACTGATTCCATGCTTCTGTGTACCCTGTTACCTAAGTGGCGTTTCAGGGCACTGTCTGTCACCTGTCCTTCAGAGCTTACATTTCCAGCTTTCAGCTCTGATCCTTGAACCGCACTGTAAAATTACATCATAGTTTAGGGGGCTTAGTAAATAAGTCTTCCTGTCCCCTCTTTCAGCTGTTGGCTTTGCAAAGAACTGGTATGCAAAGGACAGACAGAGCTCTCCAGTCTCTGGGGCTACATCTTCAGAGTCCATATACGTCAGCTAGTTAACGAAGCCAGCCTTCCCACTCCAGCAGCTAGGGTCTTAGCAACCAGAGTAGGAAACTGGATTCCATGTGGTGATACATATCCATAATCTAGCTATCTGGGGCACAGGAAAGCAGAGGCTGGAGGATCTTGAATTCCAGATCAGTTTGGGCTGCCTAAGAAGACCGATGCCTTGGGGAAGAAAAAACAAAAAGAATAGCTGTACTTCAGTTTCTCAACCTTTGGAGATGCTAGCGATAGGCTTTGTTGCTTTCGTTTTAATGTGCTTTGATTATTTGTGTCTCACATTGCGATACCAATATTTATTAAAAACAATTATAAATTCCTGACAGAAACTTTACTTACTGGAAACAATGGTATTTGGGCAAAATCCTCAAAGGGGTGGGTGGATGGGGGGACTCATTTTTCTGTATTTTCAGCTTAGAAGGCTTCTCTGTTTATAACATTCTTTTTCTGAAGCCACGTACATACTCTTGGCAGCTGCTATTCATAGCCTGCTTGTTTTCGTGGCTGTTGCTACGTTGTCAGGTGGCGACCCAGAGTTTACTAGAGTCTTTTGGGTCTTTTTTTTTTAATCCCCCCACAGGGAGTGAAAGGTTTGACTTTTTCACAGGACATAGTCTTGATGCCCGATTTAGATCCTGGTGGACACACCCAGGCGGAGAGCCTCTCAGGGCTGCAGGATGTGATTGTCCTTGCAGAGTGAGCTGTGACCCCCCCCTTAGGGATGTTGAGCCGTGGCACCAGGCTGGCAGCAGCTTGCAGGTCCGGTGGGTATACCACAGCCTGCTCCTGGGGATAGGCATTTGCTCCAGCCTAGGTCACCGCATCATTTCCTCCCGATAATGGAGGTTTTATCATCTGGAGATGGAGGGTTAAGATACTTTTATTGAGTCAACTTCCTTCGAAGTTTCTAAGCCGTAGTTGGGATTATGACATAATTGTTTTACATGTTGACACCACCTTTTATCGTAATCGTTTTGCATTGTTTTTGATAAAGGGATAAAAATAATAGGCGACATTTGAGAAAGCGGAGGGATTTTTTGTTCTTTTATTCATGATACTAAAAATTACCCAAAATAAGATATTTTACAAAAAAGGGATTTTGTTCCAAAAGTGACTAATTTAAATCAGTTTATACAATGAACTTGCTAATGATCCTCAGTCTCGAAGAGCTTAATGCTTTTATACTGTTATCATTTTTTATGAATAGAATTATA
>NW_022196904.1:27950146-27957646 GCF_008632895.1 Mastomys coucha
GAACCTGGAGAGGAAGTACCCTGTCTGTAATTGATAATGGGTCAGCACAATTTGTACATTTTTTTATCAGCATCTTTATCCCTATCAAGGCTTAATAACTACTACCTCCCAAACTAGCAGTTGAGAACTTTCCTTAGGAAGCTGCCCAAATTCCCTTAGAGGTCTGAGTGTGGGAAATCCTACTAGCAAATCCTGCTTATTAGCTAGGAGACCAAGACCCTCCCTCTTGAGGGTTTCTTTCCAGACCCCTCTGGGATTATGATTTGCCTAGAGCCAGGCACAGTATCCTGTAACCCACCCCCCCAAACCTGCCACACTGTTTGACATATCTTCATACCACACAGACTGCCTGAACGTTATTATTTACACACGTTTTAACTCAAATAAATTATTTTTAAAAGGAAAGTGTGTCACTCCTATAAATGAAGACCCAGAATCACTTGCCATAAAGAGAAAATAACCATAAAAATAAATGCGGTGAAATCAAACAATGTCATTAAATTCGAGCCGGATTCTCCTGCCTGCCTGCAGCCTGTATCGGACACTGTATCTCTCATCCCAAAGATTAGCAAGTGTTAGGGTGGTGTTAAAGACTGATGGTGCCCACTGCATACTCTCTCCTTTGAAGCAATCAGAAGGAAAGAGACAGGGCAGACAAGGGAACAATTTATAAATGTGATTCAGGGTGGGTGGGACATGGGACCCCCGCCCCCAGGCTGTGAGACAGTTCAGGTTGCTACCTCGGTTGGCTTTTGTTAGCTTCTCAAAGGGGTCCTGACACTGTCATAGATTGAGAAGTGTTCTTAAAGGAAAGAAGATGTATATATGATCTGGGCTGGGGGTTGGGGTGAGGTATCGGGGCCCAGAGGACTTAGGAGGTGCAAGGACAGGCCCCTGCAGAGGCAGCATGGCAGAATGTGCTCCTGTGTAGAAAGTTCTGATTTGAGCCATCCAGAAGGGGAACTGTACCACTGCATCTGTGCTGTGGTCACTGCAGCTGAAGAAATGGATTTGAAAATTCTGTCCAGCTTTCATTCATTTTAACTCAGCTATTCACACACACACACAGTCGGTCAGTGAACATAGTCCTCTAGGTCTATCTCTTGAGAGTTTCTACTTGGTTCTCCGACTTAAGCTGGAGTCTTCCGATTCTTCAGTTCAAACCTGGGGTGGACGTGGGGGCACAGGGCTAAGGCATACCTCCTGGTATGTGAAGAAAGAAGTATACAGAACACCTTTCTTTCTGTGACCCCTGACATAGCAGCCCTAGGAAAAGCTCATGTCATCACTCTCATTTTACAGATAGGGAAACTGAAACTGGAAGGCAGTGAGATGGAGAAGCCAGGATGCAGAGAGAAGTGGCTGTGTTCATGCTCTTTCATCCCATCACTGAATGGATATAGGCCTTTGGAACCAGTAAGCAAGCTTTCTAACACTGAGTCACACCCCCAGTCCCTCACTGGGGGATTCTAAGCAAGTGCTCTATCACTCAACCACTCCCACAGGCCTTCATTGGTGGATTCTAAGCAAGTACTCTTCTACTTAGCTCCTTTTTATTTTATATTTCAGATAAGGACTCATAGAGTAGTCCAGGCTATCAGACCTAGGTAGACCCCTGAACTTGTGATCCTCCTGCCTCAACATGTCAAGTATGACATGCATGTGCCACCAGCCCTGGCTCTAATAGGACTTCAATTGAATTTCCCTATTCTGTTTATCCTAAGCCCCTCAGATTCCCCATCCCTTTTCTCCTCTATTTTCTGTTTCATGGATGAAGGGGAAGGGCACTGTAGAACCAGGGGCTCTCTTCCCATAAGAGACGAACTTGTCTAGTCACAGACTTTCTGCCACACAGAATAGCGTTTGCTTCTCATCCTTGGTGTAGAAAGGCTGCCCAGTGTGTCTCTACAGGATTTTGGTACCTATTGTCTCCTCTTTTCTCTATCTTCTCCTGCCTCTTGGATGCTACTACTTTTGATCTGTTGCAGGGACATGAGCTCATATGTAAAGTCACAGCCAGAGTGTCAGGTGGGCTAATATCTATCCACTAGTATCCCTGCTCCTAGCCCATCCTGCTTGAGGCTTATCAGATGTCTAACCAACTAGCTGTGCTTAGCCCAGCTTTCTCGCTGGTGGAGTTCTTGACCTGGGGTTAGGATTCGATTTTGTGTGGTGAAAGGTATCCAAATGGGCTGCCACCTTGTGGAGGTGAACTGTCCTCCTCCCGGACGCAAGAGTCAGCTGTGTGCATTTGGCAAGAGTTTCCTGAGCATGTCAGGATTCTGCCAGCTGCGCGGGTGGGCCTGGTGGGGGACCGCTCCTGTCACCATGGAGATCCTGCCCTTGTCACCGTAGGGATCATGCTTGCAGATGAAACATCATTTCTATAACCAGAAATAACTTCTCTTTATTGAATGTCTGCCCAGTGCTAGGTTTTGTGCTAAGTGCTTCGTGTGCATAATTCCAAGAACAATTCTCAGAAGGAGAATGCTTGAATCCATCCTCCTTTTCAGGATGAAAGATCGGGAGCTCAGACAGCCATGGTCACTTGCCCAAGTCCCAGAGGTGCTTAGATAGAGAAGACCATGAACCCGGGCCTGAGGTGACAGTTGGCATCATGCCATACGAACCACAAAAAAACCTGCCACCCAGCCCTGCCCTTTCTGTTTATTGTCCTTCTGGCCCTGAGTAAGTCTCTGCATTCATCCATGCGGCAGGTATTGCCAGGCTAACTTCTCTGGATGTTGGTGCCTGGCACTGATGTGACAGCAATATATATGGTTGTGTGTGTGTGTGTGTGTGTATGTACCATATATATATGTATATATATTTATGTGTGTGTGTATACACACATATATATCATAGATAACTATATATATGTGTATATATATATTTTTTTTTTTTTGAGACCTAAAGGAATCCTTTGGTTTCCTCCCCCTGGCCTACCCCTTTCCCAGTCAGGCTCACTCATGTCTCCATATTCAGCTTTGGTTCTTTGACACCTGACATGCAGCTTGGAGGAAAGAAAGAGAGGTGCATTGCCTGGGTATAGGGTATAGGAAAGGCATGGGAAGTTTGGGGGGCATGTTAGAGGCTCAACAAGCTGTGAGATGCTGTCAGCATGATGGATAGGATGATAGGGTTGCATGGATAGGGAAAGGCATTGCGTAAGCTCACGGAAGGAAAGCGTCTCTGTGTGCTTTTTTCTTTCTCATGACACAGTTCTTAAGGACAATCGAGTGTGTCTTGAAACAGTCTGAGGAGAAGTGTACTGGGGACTTGTCTAGGCCAGCCCTGGCAGGTGCTAAGATAGGAAGTCTCAAGGAGGTCAAAGGGCAGAGGACGTGACCCAGGCAGGTAATGCCCATGTGGGCACTATGTCCAAGATGAATACTGAGTAAGACAGGAACCTGGGAAATGTTCCAGGAGGTGAAGGAAACTCAGATGGCTTTCTGAAAGTAGGGGTTCCCTGCTCCTAAAGAAACAGTATGTCACTGGTTGTCCTGAGAGCCACTTTTTTTCTTTGGGCCACATAAGCTGATGTTGTGCAACAGAAATCAGGTTTGGATGACTAGTGGAATGCTGAGTTTTCTACACGATTTACTTTCCTGCTTACATGTTTCAGTTTGGATTCTGCTTCCAGATTTTCCTTGACCCCTCCACTGTGCCAGAACACAGAGATACACTCCCTCATGTAAAGGTTCAGCCTTATGCAAGCAGGAGAATCTCAATTCTATTCCAGCATACCACCAGCTCCTGGACTCCTGCTCTATGGGTCTCTGTCCAGCTAGAAGCCACCTTCCTCCTGCAGATGAATCCAGAGTCTGCCCCCTCTGCCTCGTCCGTCTTTCCATTCTGCCAGTACCCACTCACCAGCTTCACTCTCCTTGGTGGCAGCCTTGTATCTTGTTACCGGAATGGGCAAATGGCGGTGCTTTACTTTAGGAATCCCTGAGCCCTGCTCTTCTGTGTACAATGTGGTACAGAAGATGATAAGCAAACCCACTCTGTGTATATATTCATGCCTTGCAGTGCTCCAGTCGGCCCATGTTCCAGAGCCAGCCGCAATGGCAGCGGGCCCTATGAGTGAAAAGCTCCATGGTTGTAAGCTCCCAGAAGAGCAAACCCTTGGTTTAGCCCATAGAGAAGGTGGCAGACAGATAGCCTGTCACAGGGCCTGGCTGGGCCCTGAACAGAGAGAAGGTTTTGATGTAGTCCTCACCCTACTATTAATTAGGTACTCCCGTCTAGCTCTTTTTCTTTGGTTCTATTATTTTCCTCTGTCAAAGGATATTTTGGACTTGGTGCATACCTGCAAGAATCTTGCTACCCCCCTTGAGTCTAGTGATGTCATTTCTGGCTCTCTCTGATGGCGTGTCGCTGATCACTTCTGAGGCAAGACCACTGATTGGGAAGATGCTATACAGCAGGACAGGTTCCTGGCACATGGTGGGTTGATCACTCACTGTACTTGATCCACACAGGCATGCAATTACTACCATCATCAAGAGGCTATTGTCTCTTACTGTTAACCCTGGGTACCCACAGAGCCCTATGCACAGAAGGAGGCAGACTCACAGCACTCAAGCCTCTCTTTCCAGAAAAAGATTTAAGAGTCAATGACTTATCAGTCCACAGTGGAAAAGGTTACACATTTGGACTTGTGTGCCCCAGAGTGGGACTCCCCGGGAAGTGCACCTAAGCAGAATTTATCATGCCGGTTGGGTAAACCTTCTGTTGTATGTTTTTCCCTTATTTTGTCTTGACTGTGGACATGATAAACCCGACCCATGATTTTTACCTATCTGTAGCCCCATCTCTCAGTTCTAATTCCAGATGTTAGTTTGTTTTTAAAACACTGAACTGAAGGGCAGACCAGATCCCATTGTTACCTAGCTTGACCAACACAGCCGCAGCCCACTGACACACGCAAGCTGCTAGCCACACCTGCATGTCACTGCCATGGGAAGGAGCCCTGAGACTATTGGAGTGGGAGGCAGAGTATTAGGGATTTCAATTCTGCTTTATTTTCAACTTGAAATGGAGGAAAACAGACAAAAAACAAATAAGAAAGCTAAACAGTTGCGTGAGAGCTAGCAATTTGCTGGGCTCCCGATGACAGACACTACATTATCATAATTGTCTCTTCTACATGATAGGACAGAAAAATAATAATGTCATTTTATTTATAGCTGGGGTGGCCCCTTTATGAGAGTCATACAAGTTTCTGCCAAGTGGAGTAGGTCAGATGACATCTTTTGATCAGGCCTGTCCAAAGAGATCAAAGATGAGTGGCAAGTATTGGATACTCAATGACAGACCAAATCTACAGCAGAAATAAGGCTGCCAGAGCCTGCCAGTTACCCATTAAAGCCCGCCTCAGGAAGGCAGCCTGCTTGACACATTGGCCGAACACCTAAATCAGCCAAGCGCCCGTGGTAAAATTGTGTATTATCATTGGAAATGGCTATTATTTCCTTGGTAACATTTCTGTTAAGGCTTTGTTTGTGTACGACTGACCCACCATCCCAAGTACAGTTTGACGGAGGCCAGTCCAGGAAGCCTGAGCAGCATCTTGGTCTTGGCCATGTATTTCCTAGTTTTCATTGTCAGGTACTGCCTATAGATCTGCAGCTGGTCTCTTCTTTCTGCTTGGGTGAGAGGGTGGACCCCAGCTCCTGGTCACAGCCCCAGGCGCTCCACGCTCCTCCTTTCACTTCAGCATCTCATCTCCCCAGCCATGTGCAGTTGGCTCCACCACAGGCTCCACAAAGCCCAGAACCTCCACTGAATATAGTAAGAGGGGAAGACTGAGCAGATGGAGAGGATCCAGGGGACGATGGTATCCTATCCCACCCAGACTTGGGGAGCGGGGCGGCCCTTGGCACCTCACAAGCAGTTCATTCGTTCTGTGCATACAGAACCCAGTGGAGGCAGCTTCCAAAAAGATAGGAATAGATGTGTTTTGTTTTTTTTTTTTTCCTCAAGCCCTTGAGTTATGTAATTAAGTTGGGCTTTGTGGAGATGTTATTTAAAAGGCTTTGGTGGGGAACAAAATTTACTATCATGTTTTTGGCTCCTAATCTGCGGGGGTGGGGTGGGGTAGAGTGGGGTGGAGTTGGAATACCAAGAAATATCAAAGCAATATTTAGAAATGAGGGCTCCAGGACTGCATGGGAGAACTCTAAATCCTGTGTCCCAGGAGATGCACAGGTGGTGCTGTGGGTAATTTTTTATTCTGCAGTGTATGCTGGAATGTTAAAAAATATTATTAAACATTGAAATGAGTATACGACTTAGCTAATTAGTATGTTTCTCTTTCTTTTAATAATTCTGGTGCATTTTCTTTCTTTCTTACCTGTTTTTCTACATGTGGTTAACCCTAAAGGAACATATTTAGAAGTGTAATTAGTTATAATTAGAAGCAAACAAACCTAGCTGAGGGTCTCTCCCACTTGTTATAAGGAATTACTAGTAAAGGGTGGCAGTAGCCGGAACCCAGGCTCTTTGCCTTTAATGAGAACTCTTGTTACATGCATGTATACATGCATTCATGTGCACACACACACACACATTCCCGCTTGGGATGAAAGTGACGATGGTGGAAGGCGCTTTTGCTTGGCTCTCAAAAGTTGTTCAGACCTCGCATGGTCTCTCCATCACTTTGCATCAACTCCATCTTTAAGTAACGGAGACACTGTGTCAAAGTCAGAGCATCACTCGGCAGTGATGAGAAGAGGACAGACACTTGACTGTTAACCCTCTTGGCAGGAAATTTGGTAGCGAAGTCCCATCCAATTTGTCAAGCTCAGCAGTGGTCTTTGCTCCCAAGGAAGCTTGCAGCCCAGCCTTGGCATGCCACCTGGGAGGAAGAGAACCCCACCCCCACCCCCACCTCCTTCTGAAATGACAGGCTACGTCTGTGCGGCTACCCCAGGAAAGGAGCCCACCCCACTTTCAGTCACTGCATAAGCAAGACATACACCTTTGACATTTGGGTGTTCCAAAAAATCCTGCCTACCCCCCATTTTGTGGCTCCTGCCCCAAACCTCTATGTAAATGAAAGTTTAAACAAATCTGGGATCGTGCTGGCTTTCTGTGAAAAAAAAATTTTTTTTTAAAAAATTTCTCTTGAATTATGTAAAGATACATCACAAGATATTTACAATTTTTTTTTAAAAACAGATATTCTTTTTATATACTGATAAAATTGGAAACTTGAAGGCATATTTGGCAAGTGTAAACAGATGGTTAAAGATATTTGCTGTGAAGTATCAGAAACAGTTATTCTGACTTCCCTGCTTGGCTAAACATTGCTCTGGAAAGTCATCCAAAGGGGTGCAGAGCAGGAACGTGGGTCTCTGGGTGCCCTGTTCTTCCCCACTGTGCTGGAGGCAAAGTCAGCCTAAGCCCCCCCCCGGGGGGGGGGAAGATTCACAGCTTATGGTGAGGGGCTCTTTAGCAACGAGGAAGAGGAGCCTGTGGGCTCTTCATTAATGC
>NW_022196904.1:27958705-27966465 GCF_008632895.1 Mastomys coucha
TCCCAGTTTGACAGTTGGTAGGGGGAGGGGTGGGTCTGTCTGTAAACAGCTGCTGAACACCAAAGGTGCACATCCACTAGGAAGGTGGAAGGGGAGAGATGTTTGCTGTGAAATTACAGCCAGGTAGCTGCTTTGGGTCCCAGCCTTGCACAGTCAGCTGTGTCCCCACGAGCCCATTTCTTGGAAACCCCAGCTGTGAAATGTGTGTGTTAGACTTTGCACCCTGGGAGGTCCTTGCAGAGAAAGCAGGCGTGGGTGTGGGGGTCGGAGGAATAAAACCTCCTGAAATATCTCCTGTTTCTAGGAAGAAACCACTCATGTTTTTGTTATCCTTTTACTGTGTCTTCCCCAGGGGTCCTCAGAAAAAAATATCCATCTCTCTGAGATCCTTTTGTTTTTGCTGGTGTAGGCCAAAACCGCATCCTATCACAGTTGAATCAGAGGGCTCTAGTCAACCCCAATGGCTGGCCTCACATCCAGGAGTGAGCTTCAAATCTTAGAGCTTTCTGAGTGAAAAGAAAGAAGGGAAGTGGCAGTGTCAGCCCCTAGCAGATGTGGGGCCCTCCCCAGTGCACTGATACAACCTGCCAAGTAGCCTCAAGAGATAAAGGTCTGGGTACTGATTATATCCCAAGTTACCTTGCTGAAGCCATTATGAACAGAATCTTGCTCTTGATATCTCAGCTCCGGACACATCAAATACTGACTCCTTTGTGAACAAAGTTGTAAGGCAGGTTGCTTGATGGAAGAAGGATTCTGACTTTCTCCTGTGTTGCAGTGCAACCATTATGAGGGTGCAGGCTGTGGGGTGCCCTCAGGGTCAGTTTGCAGGGTGTAGTTTTGCATCTCAGCAGCTATAGGGGGATGATTTGCTGAAGTGGATATTTAAGTATCAGGAGTGGGGTGACTCAAAGACCCCCCCAACTCCTTATCATGACTGTCTCCTTTTGTTGTGGTTTTGTTGTTGAAACAGGATCTTCCTAGGTGGGCCAGAATGGCTTCAAACTCCTGATCCTTTACCTGTCTTAGTTTCTAGAGTGCTAGGATTATAGGCATGTGTGTCACACCTGGGTGTGACTTGCTGTGTGAGCAATGTGCTTGTTTGTGTTAATGTATATGAGTTTTTATGTATATATATATAATATATATACATATATTTAAATTTAAATATATAATATTTAAATATATATATGTATATATATTTACATATATATATATATATATATATATACATATATATATTTAAAATCTAAAATGAACCTAAGCTGCAGTGTTTGCCTATAGCATCTTCTTTCTGTTTGGATTTATTTATTTTATGTCTATGGGCATTTGCTTGTATGTATGCATGTGCACCATGTGAGTGCCGTGCCCTCAGAATCCAGAGAGGGTGTTAGAAGGACTAGAGTCACAGATGAAGGTGAGCCAACAAATGGGTGATGGGAATCGAACCTAGGTCCTCTGCAAATACAGCCAGTGCTCTGAATTGTAGAGCCAACTCCAGTCACATAGCATCCTATCTCTGTCTGTCGAGAAATGAGCAAACTTGGACTATGTCAAACAATAGCATTTGGCTTTTGATTCTCTTGTGATAACCTGTGGTGTCTTCAACAGAGGTCTCAACTGGAACACAGATATTCAGCTGGGGGTGTGGGTAAATGCAGCAACTGTGTGGGCACTCAGCTGGAAAAGTGTGTGTGTGTGTGTGTGTGTGTGTGTGTGTGTGTGTGTGTGTTAGTATCTCCTATGAAGGCCAATTAGAGATATTTCTTGAAATGAGGGGGATGTTCATTTTTGTTTTCTGTGTCCTATGCACGTCTTCATTTTATCCTTTTATTTAATTATTTTTTTGTAAAGATTTATTTATTATTATACGTAAGAACACTGTAGCTGTGTTCAGACACACCAGAAAAGGCCATCAGCTTTCATTACGGGTGGTTGTGAGCCACCATGTGGTTGCTGGGATTTGAACTCAGGACCTTTGGAAGAGCAGTCAGTGCTCTTACCCGCTAAGCCATCTCGTCAGCCCTAATTATTTTTTTTTTTAAAGATAAAGTCTCTATGAAGCTCAGACTAATCTTGTATGTCCCACCAGGCCTGCCCTATGCATTTCTTAGTAAGTTAGATGTGTGATGTGGAGCCTCGTGTTTATCTTCTGACTTACATTCTAGGGTACAGTCACAAAGGGCTGGACTGCTCTCAAGGGTCAGCCCCAAATGTGTAGGCCTTTGGATAATGTGGGCATCAGACAAAACAAGCCCATTATTCTGTAGTTTGACCTACCTCCTCCCAGCTGCCCTTTGAACTGTTCCCCCAGATGAATTCTGTCATATGTCAGATTTGGGGCTATGCGAAACTTCTCTGAAATTATTGGACCTATTACTATTCCACTCATAACAAATGACATCAGATACCCAGGTACTGGTCTGTAGTCTGAGCTGCCCAGCAGTGGACAGCAGGAGGAACCCAAGTTGAAGGCCATCCTGGGCAATTTGATGTAGCTCAGTCATAGAGCCCTTATCTAGAATATGCAAAAGCCTGGCTTGTGTCCTCAGTATGGCAAACAAAACAAAATAAAACTAAGGGGGAGCAGGGAAGGGGGAAAGGGGTCCTCATTGCATGCTTGTAGGATGGGATCTCTGAGGGCAGCAGCATTACTGGGGCTAAGGCAGCCTTGATGTGGAATGGAAGAGATCCCTAGCCACCAGGGTTCAGTCTGTGGCTTCTTACTTAGCACCCTATGTCTGAGTGGGATACAGCACGGGAATTGGCCCAACCTACCTTGGTGCATAAGAAAGGGTCAAAAGGCAGCCAACCCGAGAATGTTCAGGAAAGTGCCCCAAATGCACTTGTGTGGCTATGGCTGTCACATGTTCACTGTAACTGTCAGGCTGGTGTGACTTCCCAGGGCCCTTGAGTTTGCTGACCACATCCTCTATTGCATATGGGGTGAAAAGGCTATGTCTCATGAGCCTCAAGGTGCCTGATCCCTAACAATGCCAAGGCCAGGCCTTTATGAAGACCATGCCTTGCCTAGCCAGAACACCTCTTGCCTATGCCATTAAATTTTGTTTATTTTCATGTTCCGCATGTGAGGAAGATAGTGTGGCCTGGAGGAGGCATCATGCACAGCCCAGCAGGTGCTATGGTGTTTTTATTTGTATTTTTTTTTCTCAGCACTAACGGTGAAACCGAGGACTCCAGGTGTGCTAAGCAAGTACTCTGGCACTGCTATATCTCCCAGCCATTTTGCAGGCCCCGGTTTGAGTCAGAGTCTCATTTGTTGCCCAGGCTAGCCTTGAAGTCACTGTGTAGACTGGGCTTCAACTTGCCATCCTCCTGACTAAGCACCCTGAGTATCTGGGAAGAGAAGAGTAGCCTTGCTCTCTGTACACCTTTTCTTTGTTTCTGTCCCACTCTGTGATTATCATTTGCCTCATTAGGGACAGTGACATTGACCATGTCAGAGTGACCACTCTGACCAAGAGGAAATGCCTGCTGTTCATTTGACTGAGGGCATCTGCTCTCAGGATACTAATGACAGGGATCCCTCATGTCTGGCCTCAGCCTTCCCAGCCTGTGAGCTGGAGTTCTACCCTCACAGGCACGCACAACCTGCCTTGCCTCACTGTCTTTCCCACTGGAGTTGAGGGATGTATGTGTGGGGGAGAAGCGATTTTTAAAGATCCACTAATGGCAATGAAGAATATTCCAATATAACATTAAGGATTTTGCTTCTGAAATGTGTTTAATGTAAATATGCTGTCAGAGACCCTTCAAGTAATTGACACAAGCAGATGATTAGCAGTGTTCTCCACGGTGTTTTTGCATAATCTTACATTTTGACAGAACTCCTCAGCGCGTTTTTATTGTCAGTGCTCTACAATCAGGAGGACGTGCCTCCCTGCCAACATTGACTTTGTCATTACAGATCTTGTAAGTGGTCATTTTACTAGTGAAGGGGTATGTAGGGGTACTGTTATGGCACCTTTGAGTGATGAGTCTCTCCTAAAAGGCAGATTTCCACTAACTCAGATGAAATCAAATGATACAGCGGGCCCTGGACTGGTGGTGCTCCATAGATCTCCAGGCATTGGCCCCTAGGGTATCAGGTGGGGCTCCATAGACCACCACGCATTGGCCCCTCAGGATCCTGGTTGGATTTTGTGTGTGTGTGGCTGAGATGGATGGATGACCTGAGCAAATTGATTAAGGAAAGAAGGAAGGGTTTATTTAGCATCCTGTCTTCAGAGGTGTTAGCCCATCACGGCCAGGAGTATGGAGTAGCAGACTTGTTGTGGCCATAATACAGAGAGATGGAAATAATGGCCCTGGCTTCTTTCTCACTCCCTTGTCCCACCCGGGCCCTCAGCCTATGGACTAGTACAATTCGTATTTGGAGTTGTGCATTCTCTTTAGACGATTGCTCTGGGGACCCCTTCACAGGGGTGTGCTTCAGTAGCCTTCCCGCAGCTTCTCAGTTCAGTCAAGATGAAATATTCACATCTAGCAAGGTGCAGGACTGGGGCCAGCAGCTTGGTGGTGACCGCCAGCATAGCACAGCCCCAGGTGAGCTTTTCTATGGCCAGCCCCAGTGGTGAGTCACCTTCTAAGGGACTAGGAGTCATCACCATTCTGAGTTGGATTTTTTCCACCTACATGTTGAATTGAGTCCATCTTTGGTAATATAAAAAAAATCATGTTCAATTATAATCATATCCAGCTGGTTCAAATTAAACTGCCCTGATCCATGAGCATCCATAACTGCATACAGTTAACTTACATTAGCAGTCAATATAATAAACCCTCACCTTTATTGAAGAGGCTCTGTTTCTCCTGCTGGTCTTTAATCTATCTCAATAGATTTCTGGTGTACAGCATATATAGATCTGGCTGGTGACAAGGGTTAGAGAAGTCTTGTGTAGAACATTTAGTTGTAGCTCTGAAAAGCCCACATTTATCAGAGTGCAAAGTCGATCGGATTGTACTGGAATCAATGGAAGGCTTGTGGGATCCCTCTGAGGCTTGTAATGTGTTCACCTGCTGTGGAGAGAATACACACACTCTCTGTGTATCTCTGTGTGTCTGTGTGCCTGTTTGTATCTCTCTCTCACTCACACACACATGCACACTTTCTCTCTACCCCCCTCTCTTTCTTACTCTTTCTATCTCTCTGTCTCTGTCTCTCTGTCTCTCTGTCTCTGTCTCTGTCTCCCTCTCTCTCTCTCTTTCACACACACACACATACACACACACACACTGGCACATACACATACACACTCTTCTGTCTGTCTCTCTCTTATACACACACACACACACACACACACACACACACATATTCTGTCTTAAAGCCATTTATCTCTGAATGTCAAATTGCAATAATTAACCATTATTGATCTTAAATTCAATTAACTTCATTAACACAGGTCATGATGAGGGTGCTTGTAAGGGAAAGGCATTTGACAAGTGTCTTTGCTTGCGTGACATTATGTGTTCACAGTGGCAGCTATAAACTGTTCATACTGTCGCAGCCAGCAAGAAGAGAGCCTGAGAGGTGGGTGGGAGACCCACAAAGTGGTTTTCATAGTTGGTGCATGATTTGTTTCCAATTTTTGTTTTGTTCTGGTTTGGATGGAGAGTTGTTGGCCCATTTATTTTGTAATGCTCGGGAAGGAACCAGGGTTTTGTATGTGCTAGGCAAGTCCTCTTTCACTGAACCACACCCCAGCCCCTCACTGGGGGATTCTAGGCAGGTGCTCTACCATGAGCCATACCCCCAGCCCCTTACTGGGGGATTCTAGACAGGGGCTCTACCACTGAGCCACGCCCCCAGCCCTTCACTGGAGGATTCTAGGCAGGGGCTCTACCACTGAGCCACACCCCCTGCCCCTCACTGGGAGATTCTAGACAGGGGTTCTACCCCAGCCCCTCACTGGGGGATTCTAGGTAGAGGCTCTACTACTGAGCCATACCCCTAGCCCCTCACTGGAGGATTCTAGGCAGGGGCTCTACCACTGAGCCATACCCTTAGTCCCTTCACTGTGATCTTTTGCAGCCGGAGTCTACAATCCAGCTTTTAGGTTTTATATGCTGTGTGAACACTGGGTCCAGTGAACACAGGGGACCTCATTCATGGTGGTAGTATCATTACTCATATTTCCATTTTCTTTTCCTGCATCCAGTGCCCTTGTTACAGGTGGTGGTCATGGGTTTCCAGGCTTTGCTAACCCTGGCACAAGCAGCCCTTGCATTTGTGTTTTTAGATTAGACCACTTTCTTTGTGACCAAGAGAAGAACCTGGGTTCTGTGACTGGGACCCTCAGAGAGTTCTGGCCACCCCACTGTGTGGCACGTGCTGTTTTACTGAGAATACTGTGTGGCATGTTTTGTGTCTCTATAGCCTTACAAGATGTCACTCTAGTTTGTCTGGTTTGGTCTGAGGTGGTAACCATGTGACTATATACCACTGTCTTAAAGAATTACGGTCTCTTTCTTCATATTTTCTTTTTCTTTTCTGAGATAGAGAATCACCATTACCCCAGGCTGGTCTGGAACTAGAAATTCCTTGTTGACCCTCTCCTGAGTGCTGGGGGTTTACAAACATGTGCTACAACACTGGGCCAGTTGCTTCCCATGAAACCAAGATGTTGTTCAGTGAGGCACAGTGGGAAGCCATGACTTCTGACAGCTGAGCCTTGTTCTGTTCCTCAAACCACCAATGTTTCCTATGTTATGGTATATGCAGGGGGTGGGGGAGATTTACACATGTGCTCACACATGTATACGTAGTGGTCTTCCTTGGTTTTTCTCCCCTTATTTTTTGAAACAGGGTCTTGTAGTTTTGGCTAGAGTGGCTGGCCGCTATACTCCCTGGTTATGCCTGTCTGTGTCACTGGGGTTTCAGGCATATACAATAGAACACAGCTTTTGTGTGGGTGCTGGGATTTGAACTTGGGTCCTGTTGCATAGTGAAGCAGGTTCTCATGCTCATTGAGCCCACTACTTTTGTTTATTTGAGGCTATCTTGCTAGATATGTCCAGGCCTCAAATTCAAGATCCTCCTGCTTCAGCATGTGCTGGTACGACAGGTGGGTGCGTTCATGCTTTATCCCTTAGCCTGCATCTCTCAGCGTGCCTTCTCACCCTTGCTGAGGAATATTACTTCATGTTGGCTGAACTAGGGTCATGCAGAGGCAGTTTACACAGTGTCCCCAAACAGGATGGTGGCTTTTTTAGCCAGATGTAGGCGAATCGAAGCTCCATATCCTGGTAATTGGTTCTGGGTTTTAAAAATTTATTTTTATGATTATCATTTTAATTACACATAATTATTAATGCATGGAGATCCATGCATACATGCCACAGCACATGTGTGGAGGTCAGAGGAACTGTGGAATCGGTCCTCTTTCCACCTTCATATGTGTTCCAGGGATCAAACTCAGAAGGTCAAGCCTGTGGAGCAAGAGCTTTCACTGACTGAGCCAGTCGTCTCATGGGCCCCTGGGTTTTAACTCTTTCTGGATATGCTTCTGGATGCAGAATGCCTCAGAGATCCCAAGCAAGCAAGTGATGGGTACAGGCATGAAGTCTGCCTTCTCTGCTTATATCTTTTACATCGTATTTAATTTTCTTGAGACAGAGTCTTCCTACATAGCTCAAGAGTGGCTTCAACATTGTGATCCCCCTGCCTTGGTTTTTTGAGTGACAGCTTTATAGGCATGTGGTACCATGTCTAACCCAGGAAATACCTTTTCTGCTTTCTT